>NW_001861882.1:0-955 GCF_000209125.1 Entamoeba dispar SAW760
ACATATACTACCAAATAGATTATAGACTAAGAGATTTAAAGACTACTAGACTATATAAGATATAAAAGACTACTAGACTACACAAGATATTAAAAGACTATTAATGTTTGTATTATTTAAACACAAAGAGATTATTAATGTTTGTATTATTTAATTTATAATTCTATACTAACCAAATAGATGAATAACTATGTATAATATAATAGTTTTGGGTCTCAAAAAACCCACGAGAAACAAAACTATTTTGAGTAGTATTTAATTATGTTAAGCATTCTTAAAATAAATTATAAACATATTTACAGCTTCATTAAATAAAACCATAAACATACATTACCATAAAAGCATTAAGAGAATAAGGATGATTAATAATAATTAATGCTACTATATAATGAGAGGAATAATAAAGAGAGAATATAGCATTTACGTTTGTTTAAATAATAAATTATGAGAGAATAGCACAGTTTGTCAATAAAATAATAAATAAAATAAGTATTCATAATATTTAGGGAGAATAATATAAGAGATAAACAGAATAAGTAATCTCATAGAAGAGATTAATTAAAGAAATAAGAAATGATTATTAAAAGAATTTAATATAATCATAATAGATATATGTTGTTAAGAATGAAAGAATTTAAAGAAATAAATATAAGACTGAATATAAAGAAAATTGTACTTGATCTAACTATATAAAAGTAATTAGATGACAGAACAGATTTAAATAATATAAGTTTGTTTTTTAGTATAATTAGTAAATAAAAAAGAAGTCAAAAGTAGGAGAATAAAGAAAGGAAAAATGGATATAAATACAAAAGAGAAGTAAGAATAAAGAATCCTTCCTTTTAAAAAGGAAGAAGAATAAAATATCTGGTTGATCCTGCCAGTATTATATGCTGATGTTAAAGATTAAGCCATGCATGTGTAAGTATAAAGACCAAGTAGGAGAAACTGCGGA
>NW_001861881.1:0-756 GCF_000209125.1 Entamoeba dispar SAW760
CAATGAAGAAAAAGAAGAAATTAAAATAATCAAAATGAAAAAAGAAACATAAGAATATGAAATGATAATTAACATATTTTATTAAAGTTATTTATCAATAATTTAAATTCTTCTTCTTTTTATTCTATTTATTTGTTGAAATTACAATTAATTCTATTATTCTTCTTTCTTTTTTCATTTTATCATTCATTATTTCATTTCTTGTTATTAATCAAATCATTTTCATTCTTCTATTCTTCATATTATTTTCATTTCTCATCATTTCTTTTATTTGTTATATTCATTATTTCTAAATGAAATAAACATATTGATAATTAATTAAATGAACAACAAATAAATACAAAATGAAATAATATCATTATGAATTTTATTTTCTTTATTTCATTATCATTTGTATTCTTTTTATCATTTCATCTTATTTTCATTCTATTATTTATTCTTATCATCATTTCATTTATGTATTTCACATATTATTATGAATATATTAATTAATTTATTGTTGATTCATTTCTTTTATTATAATTTTAATCTTCATTCATTTAATTCATTCATTCTTATCTTTATTCATTTCAATTGTTTGTTATCTTTTAAGTATTTCTAATTCAATATAACATCATTGTTTATGTATTCAAATTAATGATAAAAATGAATAAGAAATTAACAAGAAATGAAAAGAGTTGAATGAAAAGTTCAATAATATGAAAATGATCAAGAATAATAACAAATAAAGAATAATATCAAATTCATATTGTTAAT
>NW_001861880.1:0-900 GCF_000209125.1 Entamoeba dispar SAW760
TAGAATACACATAGATACACTTATAAGTAAAGTACATAAGTAATATAATAAGGTAAAACTGTGAATAGAAATAATAGATAATAAATATAAAAGGAAGTAATGTATATATAGAAATATAAAGTAAGATATAGAAGAAATAAGATAGTAAGTTAGGCACATAATAGAGAAATATAATAAAAGGTGATATAGATAGTAAATAGTAGATAGTAGGTATAAGGTATAAGGTATAAAGTAATAAGTAATAAGTATAAAAGTATAAAAATAGAAAGGTATAATAGGTATAATAGGTAATAATAGGTATAAAAAGGGAATAAAAAATATAAAAGATATAAAAGATATAAAAAATATAAAAGATATAAAAGTTGAAATATATATATTAAGTACATAAATAATAAATAGGAACACTAAGTCTAAAAAGATGCTCACACCAGGAATCGAACCTGGGTTATCAAAGCCACAATCTGATGTACTACCTCTGTACTATGTGAGCTTATATTAATAAGCAAAACATACAAACATATAGATACACATACATATACACATACATATACACATACATATACACATAGATACACATATAGAAATACACATAGATACACATATACATATACACATAGATACACATATACATATACACATAGATACACATATAGAAATACACATAGATACACTTATAAGTAAAGTACATAAGTAATATAATAAGGTAAAACTGTGAATAGAAATAATAGATAATAAATATAAAAGGAAGTAATGTATATATAGAAATATAAAGTAAGATATAGAAGAAATAAGATAGTAAGTTAGGCACATAATAGAGAAATATAATAAAAGTGATATAGATAGTAATAGTAGATAGTAGTATAATGTATAGGTATAAAGTAATAAGTAATAAGTATAAAG
>NW_001861879.1:0-1014 GCF_000209125.1 Entamoeba dispar SAW760
GTTCTAGATGTTTTTTTCCTCTTCTTAGTATTTGCTACTACCACCAAGATCTGCACTAAGGACAGTTTCAATCTAAATTACTTTAAATCTTTACTACTTTTGTTGTCCTTACGCCATTTCGTTTCCTTACTCGTTAAAATGTCTTCATTTTAACGGTCGAGTATCAGTTAAGAAATTATAATGCCATCCATTTTCAGGACTCATTCATTCGATAGGTGAGTTGTTACACATTCCTTAGCGGTTTCCGACTTCCATGGCCACCGTCCTATTGTCAATATGAATGAATACCTTTTGTGGTACTCGTTATGTTTCTTTTTGGCACTTTATCTCGACGTTCGGTTCATCCCGCATCGCCAGTCCTGCTTACCAGACTTGGCCGATTCAAAGTATGTTTATATTTAAATTCCTGAAGTGTATTTAACACTGAGAATTCTTCTTTGTTTATTCATAGTTTGACAAGATGTTGAGTGAAAATACTCACCCATTACACCTAATCATTATCTTTACCAATCAATACTATTAATACTTTGACCTTCCTAAGGGAATATTCAGGTGGAACCAGCTACTAGATAGTTCGATGAGTCTTTCGCCCCTATACTCAAATATGACAAGTAATTTGCACGTTAACACTGCGTGAATCTTCCACCAAAGTTTCCTTCGGCTTCAATCCGTTCAAGTATAGTTCACCATCTTTCGGGTCCTAACATATTTACTTCTTCTATTGAAAGATACTATTGCTAAATGTATTTCTACACTCTCATAGTTTTTCGTTTTCTCTTCATGTTATAGCTTTCCTGCTATTCTCATTCGCATCCATGTTAGACTCCTTGGTCCGTGTTTCAAGACGGGTAGATAATTTACTTCTTCAAGAGTTTCTATTCTCGGGATTAAATGTATTAATCTTACCTTAAATAGCTTTTATCATTCCATTATTATTGGATTTTTACTTTTAATTCACAATTAAATACTAAGATTTCTCTTAATATTCTCGTTTATTATATCACTATAAATGAA
>NW_001861878.1:0-870 GCF_000209125.1 Entamoeba dispar SAW760
TTATATTTCTTATATATTCACTACATTTCTTTCTATTTAAATATCATTTATTTTATTTGTTACAAATTCAAATATTTTGTTTATATCATATTTTATTTCATTTAATTGTATTATATTCATTCATTGAAATTAATTTTCATACCAAATACTTTTTTCATTCTTTTAATTATTCATTTTAGATTCTCTTTTACTGTTCTATCATTTCTTTTATTTCTGTATTTGATATTTATATTTTAAATATATTCTTATTATTTCATTACAATATTCATCTCATGTTGATATTAATCAGATTCATAATTCATTTATTGTAACATATAATCTACTTTTATTGATGTTTCTACTGTATAGTTTGAATTGTATCAATGAATTTATTATTTATTTATCTATATTCTCTAACTCACTATGTTTCTATTTAATAATACAGAATCAATATCTTAATTTTGAGATTATATCATTATTAATCTTTCTTATTGTATTGAGATTACTATATTTCATAATATTTAATGATGATAGAATAGAAGATACATCATTTAATAATCATGTACAATATTTATTTTATCTCATATTTCAATACCAAGATATTTATAATGATTATCATTATTTACTCTTGGTAATTCATCTAATTCTCCAATTATTTGAACATTGATATTATTCATTATCCCACTCTTTTCTATATTTATTTTTAAACATATTCTATTAAATATTTCATTTGTTAATTTGAGTGATTTTTCAATTTCATTGATGTTGTTAGTTATTATATTTAAATCATCAATATATAATATGTAGTTTAATTATACTTGTTTTTCTTCTCCATTCATTTTAATAGATAAATATTAATTTATTTATCTAATTAATTAGATAATATAACAA
>NW_001861877.1:0-1018 GCF_000209125.1 Entamoeba dispar SAW760
ACGGGAGAGGTGAAAATCCATGATCGCTATAAGATGCACGAGAGCGAAAGCATTTCACTCAACTGGGTCCATTAATCAAGAACGAAAGTTAGGGGATCGAAGACGATCAGATACCGTCGTAGTCCTAACTATAAACGATGTCAACCAAGGATTGGATGAAATTCAGATGTACAAAGATGAAGAAACATTGTTTCTAAATCCAAGTATATCAATACTACCTTGTTCAGAACTTAAAGAGAAATCTTGAGTTTATGGACTTCAGGGGGAGTATGGTCACAAGGCTGAAACTTAAAGGAATTGACGGAAGGGCACACCAGGAGTGGAGCCTGCGGCTTAATTTGACTCAACACGGGAAAACTTACCAAGACCGAACAGTAGAAGGAATGACAGATTAAGAGTTCTTTCATGATTTATTGGGTAGTGGTGCATGGCCGTTCTTAGTTGGTGGAGTGATTTGTCAGGTTAATTCCGGTAACGAACGAGACTGAAACCTATTAATTAGTTTTCTGCCTATAAGACAGAAATGTTCGCAAGAACAGGTGCGTAAGTACCACTTCTTAAAGGGACACATTTCAATTGTCCTATTTTAATTGTTAGTTATCTAATTTCGATTAGAACTCTTTTAACGTGGGAAAAAGAAAAAGGAAGCATTCAGCAATAACAGGTCTGTGATGCCCTTAGACATCTTGGGCCGCACGCGCGCTACAATGGAGTTACTAGAGAGCATTTTATCATTTACACCTTATTTATTAGGCTATGTCTAATAGGTAGGGATAGTAAGTGGTGTACCGAGATTGAAATAGTTAAGGAAAACTCAAAAGAACGTACATGACAGGGATAAATGATTGGAATTATTTGTTTTGAACGAGGAATTCCTTGTAATATCGAGTCATTAACTCGAGATGAATACGTCCCTGCCCTTTGTACACACCGCCCGTCGCTCCTACCGATTGAATAAAGAGGTGAAATTCTAGGATTCTGTCTTATAGATAGAAAATGGATTTAAATCTCCTTATTT
>NW_001861876.1:0-371 GCF_000209125.1 Entamoeba dispar SAW760
TTATGACTATGACTATCGTATATTTTCTTATATTATTATATTATTATATGACTATGTACTTTTATTATTATTCCTAGTCTGTTTATTTTATATCTTATCTTTCTTATGTCTTTTATATATCATATCTATATCTATAGCTATATCATATCTATATCATTTATATAACTTATATCATTTATATAACTTATATCATCTATATAACTTATAACATTTATATAACTTATAACATTTATATAACTTATATATCCCTTTTTTTATCTTCCCAGTATTTTATGAATGTTATAGGGCTTGTGGCGCAATGGAAACGCATCAGACTACGAATCTGGGGATTGCAGGTTCGATCCCTGCCAAGCTCGTCTTTTTATTGACTA
>NW_001861874.1:0-815 GCF_000209125.1 Entamoeba dispar SAW760
ATAGAAAATGATTTAATTATCAATAATTAATAAATTATGTTAGAATGAATTGTTAAAAATTATTTTATCTATACTGCGTCAAGAATTAATAATAACTATAACAATTACTAGTACACTAAAAGTTATTTGATATTTATTACTTTTTATAGAAAATGATTTAATTATCAATAATTAATAAATTATGTTAGAATGAATTGTTAAAAATTATTTTATCTATACTGCGTCAAGAATTAATAATAACTATAACAATTACTAGTACACTAAAAGTTATTTGATATTTATTACTTTTTATAGAAAATGATTTAATTATCAATAATTAATAAATTATGTTAGAATGAATTGTTAAAAATTATTTTATCTATACTGCGTCAAGAATTAATAATAACTATAACAATTACTAGTACACTAAAAGTTATTTGATATTTATTACTTTTTATAGAAAATGATTTAATTATCCATTTATTCATTAATCATTAAAATGAATTGTTAAAAATTATTTTATCTATACTGCGTCAAGAATTAATAATAACTATAACAATTACTAGTACACTAAAAGTTATTTGATATTTATTACTTTTTATAGAAAATGATTTAATTATCCATTTATTCATTAATCATTAAAATGAATTGTTAAAAATTATTTTATCTATACTGCGTCAAGAATTAATAATAACTATAACAATTACTAGTACACTAAAAGTTATTTGATATTTATTACTTTTTATAGAAAATGATTTAATTATCAATAATTAATAAATTATGTTAGAATGAATTGTTAAAAATTATTTTATCTATACTGCGTCAAGAATAATAAT
>NW_001861873.1:0-915 GCF_000209125.1 Entamoeba dispar SAW760
TCTGCAATCTAGTGAAACCACAGTCAAGGGAACGGGTTTGATTGGAACGGCGGGGAAAGAAGACCCTGTTGAGCTTGACTCTAATTTATCATGTGAAATCGATTTTTTGGTATAGGCTAGGTGGGAGACTTTGTCAAACGTGTAATACCACCACTAGAAATACTATTTCACTCATTTCGTTAAATGTTAAAATGGATTTTCCATTAATTTAAAAACATTAAAACTTCGGTTGAAACAGGCGATTGAAAAAGATAGACGGGGAGTTTGGCTGGGGCGGCACATCTGTTACAAGATAACGCAGGTGTCCAAAGATGAACTCAATGAGGACAGAAACCTCATGTAGAATATAAGGGTATAAGTTCATTTGATTATTGATTCCAGTACAATCAATAACTCTGAAATGATGGCCTAACGATCCCTAAGATTTTTAACTAGAAAAAATTTAAAACATATTAGATTTATCTGATGTGTGAGACCGTAAGGTGATTTCTAGTTAATCCTTTAATAATAAGGCTTGGGGTGTCAGAAAAGTTACCACAGGGATAACTGGCTTGTGGCAGCCAAGCGCTCATAGCGACGTTGCTTTTTGATCCTTCGATGTCGGCTCTTCCTATCCATTTCAAGCAGAATTGAAAAAAGGTATGATTGTTCACCATTTAATAGGGAACGTGAGCTGGGTTTAGACCGTCGTGAGACAGGTTAGTTTTACCCTACCGTTTCGGTAGATCTTCAAAGTATTTAGATAGTAGCACAACTCAGTACGAGAGGAACCGTTGTGTCACGCCACTGGATTATTCAATTATTTGATCAAATAGTGTTGAGAATCTAACACGTGTTGAAATAATGGCTGAAAGCCTCTCAAGCCAGAATTTCGTCTAGATGAATACTTTGTCTTTTTCTTGTTACTTTAGTACA
>NW_001861872.1:0-1006 GCF_000209125.1 Entamoeba dispar SAW760
AAGGTAAAACTGTGAATAGAAATAATAGATAATAAATATAAAGGAAGTAATGTATATATAGAAATATAAAGTAAGATATAGAAGAAATAAGATAGTAAGTTAGGCACATAATAGAGAAATATAATAAAAGGTGATATAGATAGTAAATAGTAGATAGTAGGTATAAGGTATAAGGTATAAAGTAATAAGTAATAAGTATAAAAGTATAAAAATAGAAAGGTATAATAGGTATAATAGGTAATAATAGGTATAAAAAGGGAATAAAAAATATAAAAGATATAAAAGATATAAAAAATATAAAAGATATAAAAGTTGAAATATATATATTAAGTACATAAATAATAAATAGGAACACTAAGTCTAAAAAGATGCTCACACCAGGAATCGAACCTGGGTTATCAAAGCCACAATCTGATGTACTACCTCTGTACTATGTGAGCTTATATTAATAAGCAAAACATACAAACATATAGATACACATACATATACACATACATATACACATACATATACACATAGATACACATATAGAAATACACATAGATACACATATACATATACACATAGATACACATATACATATACACATAGATACACATATAGAAATACACATAGATACACTTATAAGTAAAGTACATAAGTAATATAATAAGGTAAAACTGTGAATAGAAATAATAGATAATAAATATAAAAGGAAGTAATGTATATATAGAAATATAAAGTAAGATATAGAAGAAATAAGATAGTAAGTTAGGCACATAATAGAGAAATATAATAAAAGGTGATATAGATAGTAAATAGTAGATAGTAGGTATAAGGTATAAGGTATAAAGTAATAAGTAATAAGTATAAAAGTATAAAAATAGAAAGGTATAATAGGTATAATAGGTAATAATAGGTATAAAAAGGGAATAAAAAATATAAAAGATATAAAAGATATAAAAAATATAAAAGATATAAAAGTTGAAATATATATATTAAGTACATAAATAATAAATAGAACACT
>NW_001861871.1:0-289 GCF_000209125.1 Entamoeba dispar SAW760
TATAAGAATAGCACTCTCTATTTTTATTATATCTTTAATTAAAATAAAAGATATAATAAAAATAGAGAGTGCTATTCTTATAAATAAAAATTTTAAATTAAGATAAAAAATTCATTTTTTTTTTGGAAAAGAATATGAAAAAATATTATACAAATAGTCTAATCAATAAACATATATGGATAATTAATGAATAACATTCCTTTTATATTAAATTATGATTCATTATTAATAATCTTATAACTAATCTTTTAAAAATAACCAACTAAAAACAAAGTAATTGATTTATCCA
>NW_001861870.1:0-855 GCF_000209125.1 Entamoeba dispar SAW760
TATGATTTTAATAAAAAGTACTAGGTATCCAATATCGTTCTGTGGATCCTCCAAAAAATAAAGTTTTATCAGAAATGGTGAGGTTGTAGCAGAGATATTAATTCAACAATTTTATTGAAAAAAGGTGCACTTTTTTGATTTTAATAAAAAGTACTAGGTATCCAATATCGTTCTGTGGATCCTCCAAAAAATAAAGTTTTATCAGAAATGGTGAGGTTGTAGCAGAGATATTAATTCAACAAATTTGTTGAAAAAAGGTGCACTTTTTTGATTTTAATAAAAAGTACTAGGTATCCAATATCGTTCTGTGGATCCTCCAAAAAATAAAGTTTTATCAGAAATGGTGAGGTTGTAGCAGAGATATTAATTCAACAATTTTATTGAAAAAAGGTGCACTTTTTATGATTTTAATATAAAGTACTAGGTATCCAATATCGTTCTGTGGATCCTCCAAAAAATAAAGTTTTATCAGAAATGGTGAGGTTGTAGCAGAGATATTAATTCAACAAATTTGTTGAAAAAAGGTGCACTTTTTTGATTTTAATATAAAGTACTAGGTATCCAATATCGTTCTGTGGATCCTCCAAAAAATAAAGTTTTATCAGAAATGGTGAGGTTGTAGCAGAGATATTAATTCAACAATTTTATTGAAAAAAGGTGCACTTTTTTGATTTTAATAAAAAGTACTAGGTATCCAATATCGTTCTGTGGATCCTCCAAAAAATAAAGTTTTATCAGAAATGGTGAGGTTGTAGCAGAGATATTAATTCAACAAATTTGTTGAAAAAAGGTGCACTTTTTATGATTTTAATATAAAGTACTATATATCAATATCTTCAAAAGCACTCTGCAAAA
>NW_001861869.1:0-937 GCF_000209125.1 Entamoeba dispar SAW760
ATTATCAATAATTAATAAATTATGTTAGAATGAATTGTTAAAAATTATTTTATCTATACTGCGTCAAGAATTAATAATAACTATAACAATTACTAGTACACTAAAAGTTATTTGATATTTATTACTTTTTATAGAAAATGATTTAATTATCAATAATTAATAAATTATGTTAGAATGAATTGTTAAAAATTATTTTATCTATACTGCGTCAAGAATTAATAATAACTATAACAATTACTAGTACACTAAAAGTTATTTGATATTTATTACTTTTTATAGAAAATGATTTAATTATCCATTTATTCATTAATCATTAAAATGAATTGTTAAAAATTATTTTATCTATACTGCGTCAAGAATTAATAATAACTATAACAATTACTAGTACACTAAAAGTTATTTGATATTTATTACTTTTTATAGAAAATGATTTAATTATCCATTTATTCATTAATCATTAAAATGAATTGTTAAAAATTATTTTATCTATACTGCGTCAAGAATTAATAATAACTATAACAATTACTAGTACACTAAAAGTTATTTGATATTTATTACTTTTTATAGAAAATGATTTAATTATCAATAATTAATAAATTATGTTAGAATGAATTGTTAAAAATTATTTTATCTATACTGCGTCAAGAATTAATAATAACTATAACAATTACTAGTACACTAAAAGTTATTTGATATTTATTACTTTTTATAGAAAATGATTTAATTATCAATAATTAATAAATTATGTTAGAATGAATTGTTAAAAATTATTTTATCTATACTGCGTCAAGAATTAATAATAACTATAACAATTACTAGTACACTAAAAGTTATTTGATATTTATTACTTTTTATAGAAAATGATTAATTATCCATTTATTCATTAATCATTAAAATGAATTGTTAAAATTATTTTATCTATACTGCGTCAAGATAT
>NW_001861868.1:0-987 GCF_000209125.1 Entamoeba dispar SAW760
CTTTTATATCACTTTCCAGTGTTTATATGACTATTTATTTGTTCTATATATGACTATAGATGCCATACTTTCTTATTATCTTACTATCATACTATCATACTATCATACTATCATACTATCATACTATCTTACTATCTTACTATATGTATCCTCTACTTATACACTAGATATACTATATCTTACTTTATCTATACTTTATGGATACTATATGTATAAAAAGTGAGGGCTAGAGGGATTGAACCACTGACCGGCTGATCTGGAGTCAGCTGCTCTGCCACTGAGCTAAGCCCCCTTCATCTATATTTAATCTATACTATATTCTTTTTATGTACTTCCCTTATATATTATATATTATATATTATTATATTTATTATATATATTATATGTATATATTCTACTTTATATATTATATATTATATCCTTTATATTCTATATTCTATTTTATATTCATGACTTATACTTATACTTATACTTATATCCTTTATTATTATATTCCTTTATTACTATATTCCTTTTATACTTTATTCCTTTTATACTTTATTCCTTTTATACTTTATTCCTTTTATACTTTATTCCTTTATTACTATATTACTATATTCTTTTTATACTTTATTCCTTTATTACTTTATTACTTTATTCCTTTTATACAAATACTCTCATGTATGTATATGTATAATATGTATAATATGTATAATATGTATAATATGTATGTATTTCTTTAAAAACAATGCTCTCAGCAGGTTTCGAACCTGCGACCCTGGCGTTATTAGCACCATGCTCTACCGACTGAGCTATGAGAGCTTACTATAACTACTTTATCATATAATCTGTTTACATATTATGTTTATATTATATATATTTCTTTCTATTTATATTATCTATATATTATTATATGTTTATATGTTTATATGTTTATATGACTATACTATTCTATTCTTTAACTATTCCGACTAACTTATTCACTCTTTTATATAACCTTTTATAACT
>NW_001861867.1:0-731 GCF_000209125.1 Entamoeba dispar SAW760
TCTGATTTTATAAAAAGTACTAGGTATCTAGTAACTTTATATGGAACCTCCAAAAAATAAAGTTTTATCAGAAATGGTGAGGTTGTAGATGAGATACAAGTTCAACAATTTTATTGAAAAAAGGTGCACTTTTTTGATTTTAATAAAAAGTACTAGGTATCTATTACCTTACATCATGCACTTAAAAAATGCAGTTGTTATTAATTCTTGACGCAGTACATTTGAGATATTAATAATTATTAAAATAATAGTGTTCTATTTATAGATTATTTTTTGTTATTCATTGTAGAAATAACATTTTTTAAATCAAGATTTTATGAAGTATAAGTTATTTATTTTTAAATCAACATTTTTCAAAAAATCTTTTCTATTAAAAAACTATATTATTTTATTATTTAAACTATTTCAATTCAAACGTTAAAAAGATGAATAAAATCGTTCAATTTATCATTACAACATCATTAAATAAAGAGTTGTTTAGAATTCAATTCTGAACAACTTTTACCTTATAAATTTTTATACTTTCGTTGACATTTTTTGAGATATTAATATAAAAAAATAATGATTAATATTAAAAAGAAATACATAATGAAGATAAAATAAAATAAATAAATCATGAATAATAACTAATACAGATTAAGATAATTGTTAAACAGAATTTAATTTAAAGAATGAGATATAAAGATATTAAATAATTTTTTAATAGTCTTTAATAAAAATAATCATTCATA
>NW_001861866.1:0-1021 GCF_000209125.1 Entamoeba dispar SAW760
TAGAGTTCTTTCATGATTTATTGGGTAGTGGTGCATGGCCGTTCTTAGTTGGTGGAGTGATTTGTCAGGTTAATTCCGGTAACGAACGAGACTGAAACCTATTAATTAGTTTTCTGCCTATAAGACAGAAATGTTCGCAAGAACAGGTGCGTAAGTACCACTTCTTAAAGGGACACATTTCAATTGTCCTATTTTAATTGTTAGTTATCTAATTTCGATTAGAACTCTTTTAACGTGGGAAAAAGAAAAAGGAAGCATTCAGCAATAACAGGTCTGTGATGCCCTTAGACATCTTGGGCCGCACGCGCGCTACAATGGAGTTACTAGAGAGCATTTTATCATTTACACCTTATTTATTAGGCTATGTCTAATAGGTAGGGATAGTAAGTGGTGTACCGAGATTGAAATAGTTAAGGAAAACTCAAAAGAACGTACATGACAGGGATAAATGATTGGAATTATTTGTTTTGAACGAGGAATTCCTTGTAATATCGAGTCATTAACTCGAGATGAATACGTCCCTGCCCTTTGTACACACCGCCCGTCGCTCCTACCGATTGAATAAAGAGGTGAAATTCTAGGATTCTGTCTTATAGATAGAAAAATGGATTTAAATCTCCTTATTTAGAGGAAGGAGAAGTCGTAACAAGGTTTCCGTAGGTGAACCTGCGGAAGGATCATTAAAAGAAAAGAAATAATCTTTTAAAATAAAACAAGAAATTTATAGAATAAGATAATCTACAAAGAAAATAATAAAAGTAAGAATAAAAGGAATTAGAATATAAGAAGAAAGAAAAAGTATAATAAAATATTACTTTGGATAGTTTAGTTTCCTGTGCGATGAAGAACGCAATGAATTGCGATAAGTGATAGGAACAATAAAATGTGAATATCCAAACTTTGAATGCTTGAAAGTATACTTATGAACTTCAAGGTATATATGATATTTCAATATCCAAAATAAAAGAGTATATTAAAAGCAAATATTTAGTAGAAGTGAGAAAGTAGCTAGTGGGTAAAA
>NW_001861865.1:0-909 GCF_000209125.1 Entamoeba dispar SAW760
GGTGAGGTTGTAGCAGAAGATATTAATTCAACAATTTTATTGAAAAAAGGTGCACTTTTTATGATTTTAATAAAAAGTACTAGGTATCCAATATCGTTCTGTGGATCCTCCAAAAAATAAAGTTTTATCAGAAATGGTGAGGTTGTAGCAGAGATATTAATTCAACAATTTTATTGAAAAAAGGTGCACTTTTTTGATTTTAATAAAAAGTACTAGGTATCCAATATCGTTCTGTGGATCCTCCAAAAAATAAAGTTTTATCAGAAATGGTGAGGTTGTAGCAGAGATATTAATTCAACAAATTTGTTGAAAAAAGGTGCACTTTTTTGATTTTAATAAAAAGTACTAGGTATCCAATATCGTTCTGTGGATCCTCCAAAAAATAAAGTTTTATCAGAAATGGTGAGGTTGTAGCAGAGATATTAATTCAACAATTTTATTGAAAAAAGGTGCACTTTTTATGATTTTAATATAAAGTACTAGGTATCCAATATCGTTCTGTGGATCCTCCAAAAAATAAAGTTTTATCAGAAATGGTGAGGTTGTAGCAGAGATATTAATTCAACAAATTTGTTGAAAAAAGGTGCACTTTTTTGATTTTAATATAAAGTACTAGGTATCCAATATCGTTCTGTGGATCCTCCAAAAAATAAAGTTTTATCAGAAATGGTGAGGTTGTAGCAGAGATATTAATTCAACAATTTTATTGAAAAAAGGTGCACTTTTTTGATTTTAATAAAAAGTACTAGGTATCCAATATCGTTCTGTGGATCCTCCAAAAAATAAAGTTTTATCAGAAATGGTGAGGTTGTAGCAGAGATATTAATTCAACAAATTTGTTGAAAAAGTGCACTTTTTATGATTTTAATATAAAGTACTATATATCAATTATCTTCAAAGCACTCTGCA
>NW_001861864.1:0-948 GCF_000209125.1 Entamoeba dispar SAW760
CTTTTTTTTATTGACATGGGTTTCCACCAAGATGTCATAATTCTTCACGAAATTCAAGTATGTGTATCACACTGGGTAGTAGATTAACATACTTGAATTTCGTGAAAAATGAGACATTTTTTGGTCAATTTTCATCCTCAATTTTTTCTCTCTTTTTGTTTTTAGATTTTTCATTTTTTTTTGAATGGCCAAAAACCTCGTCATTTTTCACGAAATTAAAATCTTTGCATCTCTGATGGTCCTAGATTAACATATTTGAATTTCGTGAAAAATGAGACATTTTTTGGTCAATTTTCATCCTCACTTTCTCCAATTTTTTCTCTCTTTTTGTTTTTAGATTTTTCATTTTTTTTTTGAATGGCCAAAAACCTCGTCATTTTTCACGAAATTAAAATCTTTGCATCTCTGATGGTCCTAGATTAACATATTTGAATTTCGTGAAAAATGACATGATTTTCATCAATTTCATCCTCCAATTTTTTCTCTCTTTTCTTTTTTATTTTTTTCTTTTTTTTATCCATTGTTCATGATCATCCAAAATCATCATCATTTTTGCTACGCTTGAAATCTTTGCATTAGAATCGGTCCAGAAACACAATATTTTGAAATCGTGTAAAATGTTCTTACTTTTATCAATTTCATTTCTTCATTCAATTCTTTCTTAATTCTTTCTTCATTTTTCAATTTTCTAAATTCACTATCATTTTTGCTACGCTTGAAATCTTTGCATTAGAATCGGTCCAGAAACACAATATTTTGAAATCGTGTAAAATGTTCTTACTTTTATCAATTTCATTTCTTCATTCAATTCTTTCTTAATTCTTTCTTCATTTTCATTTCTAAATTCACTATCATTTTTGCTACGCTTGAAATCTTTGCATTAGATCGGTCAGAACACATATTTTGAATCGTGTAAATGCTCTACTTTTATCATTCACTCTTATATAA
>NW_001861863.1:0-917 GCF_000209125.1 Entamoeba dispar SAW760
CTTCTTAAATAAAACCATAAACATACATTACCATAAAAGCATTAAGAGAATAAGGATGATTAATAATAATTAATGCTACTATATAATGAGAGGAATAATAAAGAGAGAATATAGCATTTACGTTTGTTTAAATAATAAATTATGAGAGAATAGCACAGTTTGTCAATAAAATAATAAATAAAATAAGTATTCATAATATTTAGGGAGAATAATATAAGAGATAAACAGAATAAGTAATCTCATAGAAGAGATTAATTAAAGAAATAAGAAATGATTATTAAAAGAATTTAATATAATCATAATAGATATATGTTGTTAAGAATGAAAGAATTTAAAGAAATAAATATAAGACTGAATATAAAGAAAATTGTACTTGATCTAACTATATAAAAGTAATTAGATGACAGAACAGATTTAAATAATATAAGTTTGTTTTTTAGTATAATTAGTAAATAAAAAAGAAGTCAAAAGTAGGAGAATAAAGAAAGGAAAAATGGATATAAATACAAAAGAGAAGTAAGAATAAAGAATCCTTCCTTTTAAAAAGGAAGAAGAATAAAATATCTGGTTGATCCTGCCAGTATTATATGCTGATGTTAAAGATTAAGCCATGCATGTGTAAGTATAAAGACCAAGTAGGATGAAACTGCGGACGGCTCATTATAACAGTAATAGTTTCTTTGGTTAGTAAAGTACAAGGATAGCTTTGTGAATGATAAAGATAATACTTGAGACGATCCAATTTGTATTAGTACAAAGTGGCCAATTTATGTAAGTAAATTGAGAAATGACATTCTAAGTGAGTTAGGATGCCACGACAATTGTAGAACACACAGTGTTTAACAAGTAACCAATGAGAATTTCTGATCTATCAATCAGTTGGTAGTATCGAGGACTACCAAGATTATAACGGATAA
>NW_001861862.1:0-601 GCF_000209125.1 Entamoeba dispar SAW760
ATATAGTCAATAGTAATATAGGAATATAGTAATATAGTCAAATAGGAATATAGTCATATAGTCAAATAGTAATATAGTAATATAGTGAAATAGGAATATAAACATATAAGATAATAAGGATATAGTATAGGATAGGTGTATAGTTGATAATAAGTAGTAGAAATAAGTAATATACATATAAGAAACATAGAGAGTATAAAGTTGGATAGGTATAGTTATAGGTATAGTTATAGTTATAGATATGGATGATAAAAAGGCGCCTCATGCAGGGCTCGAACCTGCGACCCTCAGCTTAGAAGGCTGATGCTCTTCCGACTGAGCTAACAAGGCCAATCGGTTATAGTAGAAATAGGTAAGGGATGATGATATTGAACACACTCATAATAACATAATAACATAATAACATAAGAACATAAGAACATAATAAAATAAGAACATAATAACATAATAACATAATAGGATAATAAAATAAGAACATAATAGCATGGATAATAAAATAAGAACATAATAACATAATAAAATAATAACATAATAAAATAATAACATAATAAAATAATAAAATAATAAAATAAGAACATAAATAATAGAAGTTATACACATA
>NW_001861861.1:0-521 GCF_000209125.1 Entamoeba dispar SAW760
CAACGAAAGTATAAAAATTTATAAGGTAAAAGTTGTTCAGAATTGAATTCTAAACAACTCTTTATTTAATGATGTTGTAATGATAAATTGAACGATTTTATTCATCTTTTTAACGTTTGAATTGAAATAGTTTAAATAATAAAATAATATAGTTTTTTAATAGAAAAGATTTTTTGAAAAATGTTGATTTAAAAATAAATAACTTATACTTCATAAAATCTTGATTTAAAAAATGTTATTTCTACAATGAATAACAAAAAATAATCTATAAATAGAACACTATTATTTTAATAATTATTAATATCTCAAATGTACTGCGTCAAGAATTAATAATAACTATAACAATTACTAGTACACTAAAAGTTATTTGATATTTATTACTTTTTATAGAAAATGATTTAATTATCAATAATTAATAAATTATGTTAGAATGAATTGTTAAAAATTATTTTATCTATACTGCGTCAAGAATTAATAATAACTATAACAATTACTAGTACACTAAAAGTTATTGATATTAT
>NW_001861860.1:0-781 GCF_000209125.1 Entamoeba dispar SAW760
TGATAATTTTCATATTTCATTTTATTATTATTATTTTATTGATGATTTCGTTATATTGATTGTTTATGATACAAATAAATAATTCTTATTGATTAATATCATCTGATTCATTCATTAAATGTTGAAATATTTCATTTATTTGTATTTGTATTGTATATTATGTACATATTGATATATTCAATAATCAAAATGATAAATATAATAATAAAGAAAGAAAATATATAAAATAATATATCAGAATAATAAATAATATAATCATATAATGAAAATAGGATAATGAATATAAAGAATAATAATATTAAAATAATAAATAAGAAATAACATGAGAATGAGATCAAAATAATAAATAAATAATAATAACAAATATAAATGATTAATATTGAATTAATATATTAATCTATATAAAATATCTCTAAATCAATAATAATAATAAAATAACATATATTCATAATGATAATAAATAATATTTCATATTCTATCTCATTCATTTTATTTCAAAATAAATAAACAATAAAAATAAATATAATTTATTCAAATATAATTTATATATTCATTCATTATTTATAATAATATATAAATATTTATGTACATTCATTTTATATATTTTATATAAAATATTCATTAAATCTAAATCGTGATTATATTTAAATAAATTATATGAATGATATAATATTAAATATAATAAATATAAAATAAATATTATATGATTCAATAACATCATTATTATTAAATTTACAAATATAATATTTGATATATTTGAAAATAAATGAAATTAAACAAT
>NW_001861859.1:0-431 GCF_000209125.1 Entamoeba dispar SAW760
ATATTAATTTTAAACAAGTGATTTATTAATAAAAATTTATAAAAAATGATACTTCTATCATGATTTTTTTGAGACACAAAAAATGACTTATCTTAAATATACATCGTGTTTTCATATAATATAAAATAATAATTATAATACTGATATATCAAATAAAATAATTGTTTTGTAGATAAAGTATTGAAGGACGTATAGATGAGTAGAGTCAATATTTTTTGTCACTGAGTCAATTTTATCATATCTCTGTAACAAGGTTGTTTTAATGAAAACTTATAAGGTAAAAAATGTTCTTGGAGGTAATCTGAAGACCTCATTTTTTAACAATTTTTTCATGATTATTTCATCATTTTATTTAACATAATTATGTATGAGAAATGAATTGTTTAGAATTCAATTCTGAACAACTTTTACCTTATAAATTTTTATACTTT
>NW_001861858.1:0-962 GCF_000209125.1 Entamoeba dispar SAW760
TACCACTTCTTAAAGGGACACATTTCAATTGTCCTATTTTAATTGTTAGTTATCTAATTTCGATTAGAACTCTTTTAACGTAGGGAAAAAGAAAAAGGAAGCATTCAGCAATAACAGGTCTGTGATGCCCTTAGACATCTTGGGCCGCACGCGCGCTACAATGGAGTTACTAGAGAGCATTTTATCATTTACACCTTATTTATTAGGCTATGTCTAATAGGTAGGGATAGTAAGTGGTGTACCGAGATTGAAATAGTTAAGGAAAACTCAAAAGAACGTACATGACAGGGATAAATGATTGGAATTATTTGTTTTGAACGAGGAATTCCTTGTAATATCGAGTCATTAACTCGAGATGAATACGTCCCTGCCCTTTGTACACACCGCCCGTCGCTCCTACCGATTGAATAAAGAGGTGAAATTCTAGGATTCTGTCTTATAGATAGAAAAATGGATTTAAATCTCCTTATTTAGAGGAAGGAGAAGTCGTAACAAGGTTTCCGTAGGTGAACCTGCGGAAGGATCATTAAAAGAAAAGAAATAATCTTTTAAAATAAAACAAGAAATTTATAGAATAAGATAATCTACAAAGAAAATAATAAAAGTAAGAATAAAAGGAATTAGAATATAAGAAGAAAGAAAAAGTATAATAAAATATTACTTTGGATAGTTTAGTTTCCTGTGCGATGAAGAACGCAATGAATTGCGATAAGTGATAGGAACAATAAAATGTGAATATCCAAACTTTGAATGCTTGAAAGTATACTTATGAACTTCAAGGTATATATGATATTCAATATCCAAAATAAAAGAGTATATTAAAAGCAAATATTAGTAGAAGTGAGAAGTAGCTAGTGGGTAAAAGAGAGAAGAAGTAAAGAGCTTTAACCAGATATCTATAAGTGAGTTAATAAATAAAGATTTGAGTATCGTAAGAGGACTCCCTTAACTTAAGCATATCA
>NW_001861857.1:0-809 GCF_000209125.1 Entamoeba dispar SAW760
TGATTTTAATTTAACATTTCTAGAAACTTCACTTAATGTAAAGTCTTCAAAATGTATAAAATCACATTTTAATTCAACTACGAGCGTTTTAATCACAGCAACTTTAATATACACTATTGGAGCTGGAATTACCGCGGCTGCTGGCACCAGACTTGCCCTCCAATTGATTTCGTAGGAGAATTTACCTCCTACTCATTCCTTCAAGAATTGATTTTACTCAACTCTAGAGTTATGTGTCGTCACTACCTCTTCAATTCGAAAGTGGGTAATTTACGCGCCTGCTGCCTTCCTTAGAAGTGGTAGCCATCTGTAAAGCTCCCTCTCCGATGTCGAACCCCAATTCCTCGTTATCCGTTATAATCTTGGTAGTCCTCGATACTACCAACTGATTGATAGATCAGAAATTCTCATTGGTTACTTGTTAAACACTGTGTGTTCTACAATTGTCGTGGCATCCTAACTCACTTAGAATGTCATTTCTCAATTTACTTACATAAATTGGCCACTTTGTACTAATACAAATTGGATCGTCTCAAGTATTATCTTTATCATTCACAAAGCTATCCTTGTACTTTACTAACCAAAGAAACTATTACTGTTATAATGAGCCGTCCGCAGTTTCATCCTACTTGGTCTTTATACTTACACATGCATGGCTTAATCTTTAACATCAGCATATAATACTGGCAGGATCAACCAGATATTTTATTCTTCTTCCTTTTTAAAAGGAAGGATTCTTTATTCTTACTTCTCTTTTGTATTTATATCCATTTTTCCTTTCTTATTCTCCTACTTTTGACTTCTTTTTT
>NW_001861856.1:0-859 GCF_000209125.1 Entamoeba dispar SAW760
TAATTTTTAACAATTCATTTTAATGATTAATGAATAAATGGATAATTAAATCATTTTCTATAAAAAGTAATAAATATCAAATAACTTTTAGTGTACTAGTAATTGTTATAGTTATTATTAATTCTTGACGCAGTATAGATAAAATAATTTTTAACAATTCATTCTAACATAATTTATTAATTATTGATAATTAAATCATTTTCTATAAAAAGTAATAAATATCAAATAACTTTTAGTGTACTAGTAATTGTTATAGTTATTATTAATTCTTGACGCAGTATAGATAAAATAATTTTTAACAATTCATTCTAACATAATTTATTAATTATTGATAATTAAATCATTTTCTATAAAAAGTAATAAATATCAAATAACTTTTAGTGTACTAGTAATTGTTATAGTTATTATTAATTCTTGACGCAGTATAGATAAAATAATTTTTAACAATTCATTTTAATGATTAATGAATAAATGGATAATTAAATCATTTTCTATAAAAAGTAATAAATATCAAATAACTTTTAGTGTACTAGTAATTGTTATAGTTATTATTAATTCTTGACGCAGTATAGATAAAATAATTTTTAACAATTCATTTTAATGATTAATGAATAAATGGATAATTAAATCATTTTCTATAAAAAGTAATAAATATCAAATAACTTTTAGTGTACTAGTAATTGTTATAGTTATTATTAATTCTTGACGCAGTATAGATAAAATAATTTTTAACAATTCATTCTAACATAATTTATTAATTATTGATAATTAAATCATTTTCTATAAAAAGTAATAAATATCAAATAACTTTTAGTGTACTAGTAATTGTTATAGTTATTATTAATTCTTGACGCAGCAT
>NW_001861855.1:0-916 GCF_000209125.1 Entamoeba dispar SAW760
TTTGTGGTCTAGGGCAGAATTCCACCCTTCCAGGTGGAGATCCGGGTTCGAGTCCCGGCAAATGCACTTTTATATGTTTCAACTATGTTCTAGTATATTAGAGTATCTTATATTATTATTATATTATTATATGACTATATTATTATATTAATATATTAATATATTATTATATGTATTTATTAATATTATATGTTTATATGACTATATGACTATATTCCTTTTATGTACTACTACCTATTTTATCATGTGTATATATTATACCATTCTTTATACCTTATAGTCTTTACACTTATTTATGCTATGTATTAATCTATTAATCTATTAATCTATTAATGTGTTATACGTTTATATTCTTATAGCAATAAATTATATACATAAGGCTGTATACTATATACTTCTAGTATATCGGTATAATAAGTTGATAAGTAAAGTAGACTATATTGTACTTTATGTTATATTCTAAGGTTTTGACGTCTCTATATTCTAGTTTATGTTATATTGTATTGTACTTTATGTTATATTCTAACCTATTGTGGTCTCTATATTCTATTTTACTTTATGTTATATTGTAAGCATTTGTGGTCTAAGGGCAGAATTCCACCCTTCCAAGGTGGAGATCCGGGTTCGAGTCCCGGCAAATGCACTTTTATATGTTTCAACTATGTTCTAGTATATTAGAGTATCTTATATTATTATTATATTATTATATGACTATATTATTATATTAATATATTAATATATTATTATATGTATTTATTAATATTATATGTTTATATGACTATATGACTATATTCCTTTTATGTACTACTACCTATTTTATCATGTGTATATATTATACCATTCTTTATACCTTATAGTCTTTACACTTATTTATGCTATGTATTAATCTATTAATCTATTAATCTATTAATGTGTT
>NW_001861854.1:0-781 GCF_000209125.1 Entamoeba dispar SAW760
ATTACTTTTTATAGAAATGATTTAATTATCAATAATTAATAAATTATGTTAGAATGAATTGTTAAAAATTATTTTATCTATACTGCGTCAAGAATTAATAATAACTATAACAATTACTAGTACACTAAAAGTTATTTGATATTTATTACTTTTTATAGAAAATGATTTAATTATCAATAATTAATAAATTATGTTAGAATGAATTGTTAAAAATTATTTTATCTATACTGCGTCAAGAATTAATAATAACTATAACAATTACTAGTACACTAAAAGTTATTTGATATTTATTACTTTTTATAGAAAATGATTTAATTATCAATAATTAATAAATTATGTTAGAATGAATTGTTAAAAATTATTTTATCTATACTGCGTCAAGAATTAATAATAACTATAACAATTACTAGTACACTAAAAGTTATTTGATATTTATTACTTTTTATAGAAAATGATTTAATTATCCATTTATTCATTAATCATTAAAATGAATTGTTAAAAATTATTTTATCTATACTGCGTCAAGAATTAATAATAACTATAACAATTACTAGTACACTAAAAGTTATTTGATATTTATTACTTTTTATAGAAAATGATTTAATTATCCATTTATTCATTAATCATTAAAATGAATTGTTAAAAATTATTTTATCTATACTGCGTCAAGAATTAATAATAACTATAACAATTACTAGTACACTAAAAGTTATTTGATATTTATTACTTTTTATAGAAAATGATTTAATTATCAATAATTAATAAATTATGTTAGAATGAA
>NW_001861853.1:0-388 GCF_000209125.1 Entamoeba dispar SAW760
TAAAAAATGAGGTCTTCAGATTACCTCCAAGAACATTTTTTACCTTATAAGTTTTCATTAAAACAACCTTGTTACAGAGATATGATAAAATTGACTCAGTGACAAAAAATATTGACTCTACTCATCTATACGTCCTTCAATACTTTATCTACAAAACAATTATTTTATTTGATATATCAGTATTATAATTATTATTTTATATTATATGAAAAACGATGTATATTTAAGATAAGTCATTTTTTGTGTCTCAAAAAAATCATGATAGAAGTATCATTTTTTATAAATTTTTATTAATAAATCACTTGTTTAAAATTAATATCTGAACAACTTTTACCTTATAAATTTTTAAATCATTTTCTATAAAAAGTAATAAATATCAAATAACTTT
>NW_001861852.1:0-949 GCF_000209125.1 Entamoeba dispar SAW760
GGTGAGTATCGACTCACGACTTAAGATTATGAGACTTACGCTCTACCAACTGAGCTACGTTCCCTATCAAACAATAACATAGAATAAAAACAAAAATAGATATAATAATAGTGGAAACATATAATAATAGTGTATATCTATATTAATAGGTTATAGTGTATAAAGTATAGATATAATAATAGTCTATAAAGTATAAAGTATAAAATATAAAATATAAAGTATAAAATATAAAATATAAAGTATAAATATAATAATAGTCTATAGTCTATAGTCTATAAAGTATAAAGTATAAAGTATAGATAATAGAATAGTGTATAGTCTATAAATAATAAAAATAATAATAGTATATAAAGTATAGTGTATAAATAGAATAGTGTATAGTATATATAATATAAATAGGATAAGTATAATAGTATAGATAAAGGTGTATATATAATATAAGGATAAGTTATAGATAAAAAGACGAGCATAGCAGGGATCGAACCTGCAATCCTCAGATCCGAAGTCTGATGCGTTTCCATTGCGCCATATGCCCATTATCAGATAAGTACATAAGTACAGAGGTGGATGATATCTAGAACACATATATCAAAAGTAAAGATAATAAAAGGTAGTAAAGGTAGTAAAGGTAATAAAGGTAATAAAGTTAATAGGGATAGTAAGAATATAAGGAAAGGAAGTAGTAGTTACATAGTATAAAACACTATAAGTAGTATAAGTAGTATAAGATAGTATAAAATAGTATAAAATAGTATAGATAATATAAAAGAATAGAGTGTACACTAAAAGTATAATAAAAGGAATATATAAGTTTAATAGATGTAAAAATATAGTAATAGATGTCATATAGATGTACAAAAAGGTGGGAACGGTGAGTATCGAACTCACGACCTTAAGATTATGAGACTTACGCTCTACCAACTGAGCTACGTTCCCTATCAAACAATAA
>NW_001861851.1:0-949 GCF_000209125.1 Entamoeba dispar SAW760
CGCCATTTCGTTCCTTACTCGTTAAAATGTCTTCATTTTAACGGTCGAGTATCAGTTAAGAAATTATAATGCCATCCATTTTCAGGACTCATTCATTCGATAGGTGAGTTGTTACACATTCCTTAGCGGTTTCCGACTTCCATGGCCACCGTCCTATTGTCAATATGAATGAATACCTTTTGTGGTACTCGTTATGTTTCTTTTTGGCACTTTATCTCGACGTTCGGTTCATCCCGCATCGCCAGTCCTGCTTACCAGACTTGGCCGATTCAAAGTATGTTTATATTTAAATTCCTGAAGTGTATTTAACACTGAGAATTCTTCTTTGTTTATTCATAGTTTGACAAGATGTTGAGTGAAAATACTCACCCATTACACCTAATCATTATCTTTACCAATCAATACTATTAATACTTTGACCTTCCTAAGGGAATATTCAGGTGGAACCAGCTACTAGATAGTTCGATGAGTCTTTCGCCCCTATACTCAAATATGACAAGTAATTTGCACGTTAACACTGCGTGAATCTTCCACCAAAGTTTCCTTCGGCTTCAATCCGTTCAAGTATAGTTCACCATCTTTCGGGTCCTAACATATTTACTTCTTCTATTGAAAGATACTATTGCTAAATGTATTTCTACACTCTCATAGTTTTTCGTTTTCTCTTCATGTTATAGCTTTCCTGCTATTCTCATTCGCATCCATGTTAGACTCCTTGGTCCGTGTTTCAAGACGGGTAGATAATTTACTTCTTCAAGAGTTTCTATTCTCGGGATTAAATGTATTAATCTTACCTTAAATAGCTTTTATCATTCCATTATTATTGGATTTTTACTTTTAATTCACAATTAAATACTAAGATTTCTCTTAATATTCTCGTTTATTAATAATCACTATAAATGAAATAATTCTCTTGCTCTTAATAATTTCCTATATTACAAATTTCAAT
>NW_001861850.1:0-853 GCF_000209125.1 Entamoeba dispar SAW760
TGTTTTATATAGAGAGTTTTTTTTAAATAAAGGACTAAAGGAATAAAGGAATATAGAAATATAGAAATATAGAAATAAAGGAATATAGAAATAAATACACACATAGATATATAAATAAAGATATATATAAATAAATAAATAAAGAAATATATATATATATATAAATAAAGAAATATATATATAATAGAATATAAAGGTTATAGAAGTTGAAAGGGATTAAAGTAAAGTAATCTAGTCAATAAAAAGACGAGCTTGGCAGGGATCGAACCTGCAATCCCCAGATTCGTAGTCTGATGCGTTTCCATTGCGCCACAAGCCCTATAACATTCATAAAATACTGGGAAGATAAAAAAAGGGATATATAAGTTATATAAATGTTATAAGTTATATAAATGTTATAAGTTATATAAATGATATAAGTTATATAAATGATATAAGTTATATAAATGATATAGATATGATATAGATATAGATATAGATATGATATATAAAAGACATAAGAAAGATAAGATATAAAATAAACAGACTAGGAATAATAATAAAAGTACATAGTCATATAATAATATAATAATATAAGAAAATATATGATAGTCATAGTCATAAGTAAGTAGGATAACGGTAGGTTCATATCAAGTAGGATACACCCGTTCCCATCCGAACACGGAAGTAAAGATGCTTAGAGCCTGATCAGTACCATTATGTTCACACAGATGGGAACGTCAGGTAATCTACCTTTTTGTTTTTATATAGAGAGTTTTTTTTTAAATAAAGGAATAAAGGAATAAAGGAATATAGAAATATAGAAATATAGAAATAAAGGAATATAGAAATAAATACATACATAGATATATAA
>NW_001861849.1:0-331 GCF_000209125.1 Entamoeba dispar SAW760
AAATAAATAAATAAAGAAATATATATATATATATAAATAAAGAAATATATATATAATAGAATATAAAGGTTATAGAAGTTGAAAGGGATTAAAGTAAAGTAATGTAGTCAATAAAAAGACGAGCTTGGCAGGGATCGAACCTGCAATCCCCAGATTTGTAGTATGATGCGTTTCCATTGCGCCACAAGCCCTATAACATTCATAAAATACTGGGAAGATAAAAAAAGGGATATATAAGTTATATAAATGTTATAAGTTATATAAATGTTCTAAGTTATATAAATGATATAAGTTCTATAAATGATATAAGTTATATAAATGATATAGATAT
>NW_001861848.1:0-781 GCF_000209125.1 Entamoeba dispar SAW760
GTCTTTTTTACTATTATTATTAACCTTTATGCTACTATTATTATTATTATCATCTTATTCACTTATTATTATATTATTATATTATATTATTATGTTCTTTTTTTATTCCCTTATTCCCTTATTCTTTCTCTTTAGTAGATATATTCTTATATTTCTATTTCTATTTATTATACTTATACATGTATATATGTATATATCTTTTTATACTTCCTTAGTATTTTACTTAGTATTTTACTTCCTATATCCTTATTAGATGTACCTACTTTATACTATTACCTATATGCTATTCTTATCCCTTTATACTATACTATTCTATTCCTCTTATACTATTCTTATCCCTTTATACCTTTATATTCTTATACTTTTATACTTTTATACTTTTATACCTATAACCATTTATACCTTTATACCTTTATACCTTTATACCTTTATACTTTATACTATTTCCTCTTATACCACCTATTCTTATTATAAAAATACGCCCCCCGTGGGGCTCGAACCCACGACCGCGCGGTTAAGAGCCGCGCGCTCTACCGACTGAGCTAGGAAGGCTCACAGATTATTAGTATTCTTGACTTCTAGACTATGACTATATTTATATATATTTTTATATTTATTTAAATTTTATTTTATTATTTATGTTTATTTTATATATGTAATGACTTATTATATTTATTCCTTTTTATTTCTATATTTCTTTATATATTATATATTACTTATTACTTATTACTTATTACTTATTTTATACCTATTATATATAGACTATCTTTTACTATACCTT
>NW_001861847.1:0-946 GCF_000209125.1 Entamoeba dispar SAW760
TTTTTGAGATATGAATGATTATTTTTATTAAAGACTATTAAAAAATTATTTAATATCTTTATATCTCATTCTTTAAATTAAATTCTGTTTAACAATTATCTTAATCTGTATTAGTTATTATTCATGATTTATTTATTTTATTTTATCTTCATTATGTATTTCTTTTTAATATTAATCATTATTTTTTTATATTAATATCTCAAAAAATGTCAACGAAAGTATAAAAATTTATAAGGTAAAAGTTGTTCAGAATTGAATTCTAAACAACTCTTTATTTAATGATGTTGTAATGATAAATTGAACGATTTTATTCATCTTTTTAACGTTTGAATTGAAATAGTTTAAATAATAAAATAATATAGTTTTTTAATAGAAAAGATTTTTTGAAAAATGTTGATTTAAAAATAAATAACTTATACTTCATAAAATCTTGATTTAAAAAATGTTATTTCTACAATGAATAACAAAAAATAATCTATAAATAGAACACTATTATTTTAATAATTATTAATATCTCAAATGTACTGCGTCAAGAATTAATAATAACTATAACAATTACTAGTACACTAAAAGTTATTTGATATTTATTACTTTTTATAGAAAATGATTTAATTATCAATAATTAATAAATTATGTTAGAATGAATTGTTAAAAATTATTTTATCTATACTGCGTCAAGAATTAATAATAACTATAACAATTACTAGTACACTAAAAGTTATTTGATATTTATTACTTTTTATAGAAAATGATTTAATTATCAATAATTAATAAATTATGTTAGAATGAATTGTTAAAAATTATTTTATCTATACTGCGTCAAGAATTAATAATAACTATAACAATTACTAGTACACTAAAAGTTATTTGATATTTATTACTTTTTATAGAAATGATTTAATTATCATAAT
Source organism: Entamoeba dispar SAW760 (assembly GCF_000209125.1). NCBI lineage: Eukaryota > Evosea > Mastigamoebida > Endamoebidae > Entamoeba > Entamoeba dispar. Next base: position 912 of record NW_001861847.1, read on the forward strand.
TAATAAATTATGTTAGAATGAATTGTTAAAATTAT
>NW_001861846.1:0-986 GCF_000209125.1 Entamoeba dispar SAW760
GGAGTTAAAAGAAAAATGAAGGATTTAAAGAAAGAAGAACTTGAGAATGAGGAATCTAAGAATGAGGAAATTGAGAATGAGGAAATGCAAGTGAGATAAAAATAAATTTAGAGATTAAAGTAGATGAAAATGGAAATAAAAATGAAACAAAATGAAATTAAGAAATAAACAAATGATGTTAATAATAAAGAAGTGAATTGATAAAAAGTAAGAGCATTTTACACGATTTCAAAATATTGTGTTTCTGGACCGATTCTAATGCAAAGATTTCAAGCGTAGCAAAAATGATAGTGAATTTAGAAATTGAAAAATGAAGAAAGAATTAAGAAAGAATTGAATGAAGAAATGAAATTGATAAAAGTAAGAACATTTTACACGATTTCAAAATATTGTGTTTCTGGACCGATTCTAATGCAAAGATTTCAAGCGTAGCAAAAATGATAGTGAATTTAGAAAATTGAAAAATGAAGAAAGAATTAAGAAAGAATTGAATGAAGAAATGAAATTGATAAAAGTAAGAACATTTTACACGATTTCAAAATATTGTGTTTCTGGACCGATTCTAATGCAAAGATTTCAAGCGTAGCAAAAATGATGATGATTTTGGATGATCATGAACAATGGATAAAAAAAAGAAAAAAATAAAAAAGAAAAGAGAGAAAAAATTGGAGGATGAAATTGATGAAAATCATGTCATTTTTCACGAAATTCAAATATGTTAATCTAGGACCATCAGAGATGCAAAGATTTTAATTTCGTGAAAAATGACGAGGTTTTTGGCCATTCAAAAAAAAAATGAAAAATCTAAAAACAAAAAGAGAGAAAAATTGGAGAAAGTGAGGATGAAAATTGACCAAAAATGTCTCATTTTTCACGAAATTCAATATGTTAATCTAGGACATCAGAGATGCAAAGATTTTATTTCGTGAAAATGACGAGGTTTTGGCATCAAAAAAATGAAAATCTAAAACAAAAGAGAGAAAAAT
>NW_001861845.1:0-977 GCF_000209125.1 Entamoeba dispar SAW760
ATATATATATATATAAATAAAGAAATATATATATAATAGAATATAAAGGTTATAGAAGTTGAAAGGGATTAAAGTAAAGTAATCTAGTCAATAAAAAGACGAGCTTGGCAGGGATCGAACCTGCAATCCCCAGATTCGTAGTCTGATGCGTTTCCATTGCGCCACAAGCCCTATAACATTCATAAAATACTGGGAAGATAAAAAAAGGGATATATAAGTTATATAAATGTTATAAGTTATATAAATGTTATAAGTTATATAAATGATATAAGTTATATAAATGATATAAGTTATATAAATGATATAGATATGATATAGATATAGATATAGATATGATATATAAAAGACATAAGAAAGATAAGATATAAAATAAACAGACTAGGAATAATAATAAAAGTACATAGTCATATAATAATATAATAATATAAGAAAATATATGATAGTCATAGTCATAAGTAAGTAGGATAACGGTAGGTTCATATCAAGTAGGATACACCCGTTCCCATCCGAACACGGAAGTAAAGATGCTTAGAGCCTGATCAGTACCATTATGTTCACACAGATGGGAACGTCAGGTAATCTACCTTTTTGTTTTTATATAGAGAGTTTTTTTTTAAATAAAGGAATAAAGGAATAAAGGAATATAGAAATATAGAAATATAGAAATAAAGGAATATAGAAATAAATACATACATAGATATATAAATAAAGATATATATAAATAAATAAATAAAGAAATATATATATATATATAAATAAAGAAATATATATATAATAGAATATAAAGGTTATAGAAGTTGAAAGGGATTAAAGTAAAGTAATCTAGTCAATAAAAAGACGAGCTTGGCAGGGATCGAACCTGCAATCCCCAGATTCGTAGTCTGATGCGTTTCCATTGCGCCACAAGCCCTATAACATTCATAAAATACTGGGAAGATAAAAAAAGGGATATATAAAGTTATATAAATGTTATAAAG
>NW_001861844.1:0-814 GCF_000209125.1 Entamoeba dispar SAW760
TGAGTTTATGGACTTCAGGGGGAGTATGGTCACTAGGCTGAAACTTAAAGGAATTGACGGAAGGGCACACCAGGAGTGGAGCCTGCGGCTTAATTTGACTCAACACGGGAAAACTTACCAAGACCGAACAGTAGAAGGAATGACAGATTAAGAGTTCTTTCATGATTTATTGGGTAGTGGTGCATGGCCGTTCTTAGTTGGTGGAGTGATTTGTCAGGTTAATTCCGGTAACGAACGAGACTGAAACCTATTAATTAGTTTTCTGCCTATAAGACAGAAATGTTCGCAAGAACAGGTGCGTAAGTACCACTTCTTAAAGGGACACATTTCAATTGTCCTATTTTAATTGTTAGTTATCTAATTTCGATTAGAACTCTTTTAACGTGGGAAAAAGAAAAAGGAAGCATTCAGCAATAACAGGTCTGTGATGCCCTTAGACATCTTGGGCCGCACGCGCGCTACAATGGAGTTACTAGAGAGCATTTTATCATTTACACCTTATTTATTAGGCTATGTCTAATAGGTAGGGATAGTAAGTGGTGTACCGAGATTGAAATAGTTAAGGAAAACTCAAAAGAACGTACATGACAGGGATAAATGATTGGAATTATTTGTTTTGAACGAGGAATTCCTTGTAATATCGAGTCATTAACTCGAGATGAATACGTCCCTGCCCTTTGTACACACCGCCCGTCGCTCCTACCGATTGAATAAAGAGGTGAAATTCTAGGATTCTGTCCTATAGATAGAAAAATGGATTTAAATCTCCTTATTTTAGAGAAGGAGAAAGTCGTAACAGGTTTCCCGTAGTGAA
>NW_001861843.1:0-941 GCF_000209125.1 Entamoeba dispar SAW760
TTAAAATCAAAAAAGTGCACCTTTTTTCAATAAAATTGTTGAATTAATATCTCTGCTACAACCTCACCATTTCTGATAAAACTTTATTTTTTGGAGGATCCACAGAACGATATTGGATACCTAGTACTTTATATTAAAATCAAAAAAGTGCACCTTTTTTCAACAAATTTGTTGAATTAATATCTCTGCTACAACCTCACCATTTCTGATAAAACTTTATTTTTTGGAGGATCCACAGAACGATATTGGATACCTAGTACTTTATATTAAAATCATAAAAAGTGCACCTTTTTTCAATAAAATTGTTGAATTAATATCTCTGCTACAACCTCACCATTTCTGATAAAACTTTATTTTTTGGAGGATCCACAGAACGATATTGGATACCTAGTACTTTTTATTAAAATCAAAAAAGTGCACCTTTTTTCAACAAATTTGTTGAATTAATATCTCTGCTACAACCTCACCATTTCTGATAAAACTTTATTTTTTGGAGGATCCACAGAACGATATTGGATACCTAGTACTTTTTATTAAAATCAAAAAAGTGCACCTTTTTTCAATAAAATTGTTGAATTAATATCTCTGCTACAACCTCACCATTTCTGATAAAACTTTATTTTTTGGAGGATCCACAGAACGATATTGGATACCTAGTACTTTTTATTAAAATCATAAAAAGTGCACCTTTTTTCAATAAAATTGTTGAATTAATATCTCTGCTACAACCTCACCATTTCTGATAAAACTTTATTTTTTGGAGGATCCACAGAACGATATTGGATACCTAGTACTTTTTATTAAAATCAAAAAAGTGCACCTTTTTTCAATAAAATTGTTGAACTTGTATCTCATCTACAACCTCACCATTTCTGATAAAACTTTATTTTTTGGAGGTTCCAATATAAAGTTACTAGATACCCTTAGTACTTTTTATTAAC
>NW_001861842.1:0-957 GCF_000209125.1 Entamoeba dispar SAW760
TGAATGAAGAAATGAAATTGATAAAAGTAAGAACCTTTTACACGATTTCAAAATATTGTGTTTCTGGACCGATTCTAATGCAAAGATTTCAAGCGTAGCAAAAATGATGATGATTTTGGATGATCATGAACAATGGATAAAAAAAAGAAAAAAATAAAAAAGAAAAGAGAGAAAAAATTGGAGGATGAAATTGATGAAAATCATGTCATTTTTCACGAAATTCAAATATGTTAATCTAGGACCATCAGAGATGCAAAGATTTTAATTTCGTGAAAAATGACGAGGTTTTTGGCCATTCAAAAAAAAAATGAAAAATCTAAAAACAAAAAGAGAGAAAAAATTGGAGAAAGTGAGGATGAAAATTGACCAAAAAATGTCTCATTTTTCACGAAATTCAAATATGTTAATCTAGGACCATCAGAGATGCAAAGATTTTAATTTCGTGAAAAATGACGAGGTTTTTGGCCATTCAAAAAAAAATGAAAAATCTAAAAACAAAAAGAGAGAAAAAATTGAGGATGAAAATTGACCAAAAAATGTCTCATTTTTCACGAAATTCAAGTATGTTAATCTACTACCCAGTGTGATACACATACTTGAATTTCGTGAAGAATTATGACATCTTGGTGGAAACCCATGTCAATAAAAAAAAGAGAAAAAAAATGAAGAATAGGGTTAATAGGGTTAAATAGAAAAGAGAAAAAAAATTAGAAAAAATAAAAAAATGGTGAAAAAAGAACTAAGAACTGAAATAATATCATTCTAAGGAGACATACAGGATGAACAACAAATTAAAAAATAAGAGAGACTAATATACTAAGAAATATTAAGAGACTATTAGACTAATATACTAAGAGAATATTAAAAGATTACTAAGAGACTACTAGACTAATACGCTAAGAGATATTAAGAGACTATTAGACTAATACATAGTGAGATGTAATGTTTGTATATTAA
>NW_001861841.1:0-964 GCF_000209125.1 Entamoeba dispar SAW760
TCTTTCGTTTTTGTTTTCGTTTTTCTTTTCCCTGTTCTTTTTCCTTCCATCTTTCGTTGTCCTTATGTTAATCAATACAATTCAACATGTTTCTTTTATTTTCTTTAAAAACTGTTCAACTGTACTGACAGGCTTACTGCCATCATTCAATGTATTTTGAATGATACGTATTTTATCAGGTTTCATTTAACTATCAATATTTTTCTTTCATTTATACAACTTTTGTTAGTTATTTATTAGAAAAAACTATTGTTTTACTTCATAAATTTATTAATAACTTCAAAGTTTTTCTAAAATTAGATAACGACTCAGATTATCCATACAAACAATATAGAATTATTCTAAAAATAGAAAACGATTCAGATTATCCATACAAATAATTTATAAAATTTCTAAAAATAGAAAACGATTCAGATTATCCATACAAACATGTCGCCGAAAATGCCGAATATTTGTTGGTAACCACGTCATCCTTTTCGGCAAATCGAGCTTTTACCATCTTAAAATTTTGGTCTAGTGTTAATCCGATGGTTTTTCCTAGCTTTTGTGTAATAAAGGTTCACTTTTCGACGGAATATCAATTTTTTTCGTTCTATTCCTTCTAATTTCAACAAAAAAACGGTAGTTTTTTCAAAAAGGGCATTTTCAAAAATCGTATTTCGAGTAGGGGGGGTCTTTTTGCAATTTTTGTTGAAATTTACCCCGTGTAGAAGGAATTTTCGTTGTTATATAAAACATTTGTATGTTGGGTTTTTGTTATTCTTTTTTGTTATTCTTTTTTGTTATTCACTATTTTTAGGTCATTTTTTGTTATTCTTTTTTGTTATTCAAAGGTAATGCTCAATGATGAAATAATCATGAAAAAATTGTTAAAAATGAGGTCTTCAGATTACCTCCAAGAACATTTTTACCTTATAGTTTTCATTAAAACACCTTGTTACAGAGATATGATAAAATTGACTCA
>NW_001861840.1:0-996 GCF_000209125.1 Entamoeba dispar SAW760
TCATCAAGCCCGTTCCCTTGACTGTGGTTTCACTAGATTGCAGATAGGGACAGTGGGAATCACGGTGATCCATTCATGCGCGTCACTAATTAGATGACGAGGCATTTGGCTACCTTAAGAGAGTCATAGTTACTCCCGCCGTTAACCCGCGCTTAAGTAAATTTCATTACCTTGACATTCAGAGCACTGGGCAGAAATCACATTCTGTAATGAACCTTTTAGATTTATCAGAATGCTATGTTTTTATTAAACAGTCGGATTCCCCTAACCTTTAAAGTTCTGATTCGATTTTAATCCTTTTACAAGGAAATCACCAGAGCTACTCTTTCTTGCTAACTTACAGAGCTATGTTGCCGACTTCCCTTACCTGCGTTATTCTATTTAACTAAAGATTTTGCTTCTTGGAGACCTGTTGCGGTTATTAGTACGAGCAAAAGAATTCTTTAATTAGCTTTATGCTAAGATTCCCTTTAATTTTTATGAAGACTGCAAAAATACCACAATTCAATCATATGTTGAATTTCTTACAAAGCCAATAAATTCCACTTCTCTGATTGATTCATTTCAGTGGAGTTTACTTTTGTTAAGAAGAAAAGAGAACTCTTCCGTAGATTTTCACACTCCATTTTAAAGTTCATGATATGTTACCATTTTATTCGATTTAATCTTATTTCTAAGATTTAATCATTAATTCTCTTGATTAAGAACTATTAATCTTATTCCCTTTCAATCCTTATATTGACTATATGTCACTTATATATTTCTTAAGGATTTCCATCTGTAATTTAGGATCGATTCACCCTAATCCAAGTAATGTTGTTTAGGAACCTTTCTCCTCTTCAGTTCTAAGATGTTTTTTCCTCTTCTTAGTATTTGCTACTACCACCAAGATCTGCACTAAGACAGTTTCATCTAATTACTTTAATCTTACTACTTTGTGTCTTACGCATTCGTTTCTTACTCGTAAATGTCTCATTTACGTCGAGTATCAGTAAA
>NW_001861839.1:0-980 GCF_000209125.1 Entamoeba dispar SAW760
TTTTGACATGTTTCTGTCTAAATTAGACGAAAGAAGTTAAATGCGTCTGATTTTAATAAAAAGTACTAGGTATCTAGTAACTTTATATGGAACCTCCAAAAAATAAAGTTTTATCAGAAATGGTGAGGTTGTAGATGAGATACAAGTTCAACAATTTTATTGAAAAAAGGTGCACTTTTTTGATTTTAATAAAAAGTACTAGGTATCCAATATCGTTCTGTGGATCCTCCAAAAAATAAAGTTTTATCAGAAATGGTGAGGTTGTAGCAGAGATATTAATTCAACAATTTTATTGAAAAAAGGTGCACTTTTTATGATTTTAATAAAAAGTACTAGGTATCCAATATCGTTCTGTGGATCCTCCAAAAAATAAAGTTTTATCAGAAATGGTGAGGTTGTAGCAGAGATATTAATTCAACAATTTTATTGAAAAAAGGTGCACTTTTTTGATTTTAATAAAAAGTACTAGGTATCCAATATCGTTCTGTGGATCCTCCAAAAAATAAAGTTTTATCAGAAATGGTGAGGTTGTAGCAGAGATATTAATTCAACAAATTTGTTGAAAAAAGGTGCACTTTTTTGATTTTAATAAAAAGTACTAGGTATCCAATATCGTTCTGTGGATCCTCCAAAAAATAAAGTTTTATCAGAAATGGTGAGGTTGTAGCAGAGATATTAATTCAACAATTTTATTGAAAAAAGGTGCACTTTTTATGATTTTAATATAAAGTACTAGGTATCCAATATCGTTCTGTGGATCCTCCAAAAAATAAAGTTTTATCAGAAATGGTGAGGTTGTAGCAGAGATATTAATTCAACAAATTTGTTGAAAAAAGGTGCACTTTTTTGATTTTAATATAAAGTACTAGGTATCCAATATCGTTCTGTGGATCCTCCAAAAATAAAGTTTTATCAGAAATGGTGAGGTTGTAGCAGAGATATTAATTCAACAATTTTATTGAAAAAAGTGCACTTTTTTG
>NW_001861838.1:0-930 GCF_000209125.1 Entamoeba dispar SAW760
ATAAATATCAAATAACTTTTAGTGTACTAGTAATTGTTATAGTTATTATTAATTCTTGACGCAGTATAGATAAAATAATTTTTAACAATTCATTCTAACATAATTTATTAATTATTGATAATTAAATCATTTTCTATAAAAAGTAATAAATATCAAATAACTTTTAGTGTACTAGTAATTGTTATAGTTATTATTAATTCTTGACGCAGTATAGATAAAATAATTTTTAACAATTCATTCTAACATAATTTATTAATTATTGATAATTAAATCATTTTCTATAAAAAGTAATAAATATCAAATAACTTTTAGTGTACTAGTAATTGTTATAGTTATTATTAATTCTTGACGCAGTATAGATAAAATAATTTTTAACAATTCATTTTAATGATTAATGAATAAATGGATAATTAAATCATTTTCTATAAAAAGTAATAAATATCAAATAACTTTTAGTGTACTAGTAATTGTTATAGTTATTATTAATTCTTGACGCAGTATAGATAAAATAATTTTTAACAATTCATTCTAACATAATTTATTAATTATTGATAATTAAATCATTTTCTATAAAAAGTAATAAATATCAAATAACTTTTAGTGTACTAGTAATTGTTATAGTTATTATTAATTCTTGACGCAGTATAGATAAAATAATTTTTAACAATTCATTCTAACATAATTTATTAATTATTGATAATTAAATCATTTTCTATAAAAAGTAATAAATATCAAATAACTTTTAGTGTACTAGTAATTGTTATAGTTATTATTAATTCTTGACGCAGTATAGATAAAATAATTTTTAACAATTCATTCTAACATAATTTATTAATTATTGATAATTAAATCATTTTCTATAAAAGTAATAAATATCAATAACTTTTAGTGTACTAGTAATTGTTATAGTTATTATTAATTCTTGACGCA
>NW_001861837.1:0-247 GCF_000209125.1 Entamoeba dispar SAW760
TTTTATGAATGTTATAGGGCTTGTGGCGCAATGGAAACGCATCAGACTACGAATCTGGGGATTGCAGGTTCGATCCCTGCCAAGCTCGTCTTTTTATTGACTAGATTACTTTACTTTAATCCCTTTCAACTTCTATAACCTTTATATTCTATTATATATATATTTCTTTATTTATATATATATGTATATTTCTTTATTTATTTATTTATATATATCTTTATTTATATATCTGTGTATGTATTTATTT
>NW_001861836.1:0-935 GCF_000209125.1 Entamoeba dispar SAW760
ACAATCAACAATATCAAGTAAACAAACAACAGGTAAATCAACTTCAATAATAGTAATACCATCAATAACAACATTCTCATCAATTCACTACACAAGGAAACACAAATCCATCACTAACAACAACACTAAAAGATGAACATCATCAGAAATACAAACAACAAATTAGAAAATAATAAACAATAACAATACAAACAACTAAAACAAGAAGAAATACAAAAATAATAACAATAAATTTCATCACAATAAAAACAAGATAACAAGATAATAAAAAATAGATAATTCTGATAAATCATAGAATAAAATTAATGATAAATCAGAAGATAATTCTGATAAACATATTAATATTGATAGTACATCAATTATATTTATGATTCTTTTATTTATTATTACATTCATCTTCTTCTAATTAATGTATTTCTCTCTATCTTCATTTTTAATAATATTGTTCATTAACTTTTAAACATAGTTCTATAAACTATTTCATACTTAGATTATATTTCATTCATTTGTGTTTAATTTTATTATAAAATTGAAATGACTCATATAAAATTTAAATGAATAGTTAATCAAGAATATCAAGAAATGATATAATAAAAGAATAAAACAATGATACTAAATAAATGAGAAATAAATAAATAAATTCATAAGAAACAGAAAGTATCATAAATATATCATGAATGAATAAATATAATTAATAATGAAAAGAATACATCATTTTAACATGAGTATTAACATATAAAATGTTAGAATGTTTAATAATTAAAAGAATAATAAACAATAAAAATATAAAATATAATAATCATATATTGATTAATCATTATTGAAACAATGAAACTATGAATTAAAATTGAATATAAATAATAAATAATTATAATACAAAATATCAATGAATTAAGTATTATATTAATCATTTTATAAATATATAAAATATGATA
>NW_001861835.1:0-849 GCF_000209125.1 Entamoeba dispar SAW760
TAAGCTTACAACACCGATTTCTGATGCCATCGTCTATAAGCAACAGTTATGCTTTGAATTTTGTTAACTCAGTATTCACTACCCTTTTGATAGAGTAATACACGAGATAATAAATACAACGTATATAATTTTCAATTGTACTAAAGTAACAAGAAAAAGACAAAGTATTCATCTAGACGAAATTCTGGCTTGAGAGGCTTTCAGCCATTATTTCAACACGTGTTAGATTCTCAACACTATTTGATCAAATAATTGAATAATCCAGTGGCGTGACACAACGGTTCCTCTCGTACTGAGTTGTGCTACTATCTAAATACTTTGAAGATCTACCGAAACGGTAGGGTAAAACTAACCTGTCTCACGACGGTCTAAACCCAGCTCACGTTCCCTATTAAATGGTGAACAATCATACCTTTTTTCAATTCTGCTTGAAATGGATAGGAAGAGCCGACATCGAAGGATCAAAAAGCAACGTCGCTATGAGCGCTTGGCTGCCACAAGCCAGTTATCCCTGTGGTAACTTTTCTGACACCCCAAGCCTTATTATTAAAGGATTAACTAGAAATCACCTTACGGTCTCACACATCAGATAAATCTAATATGTTTTAAATTTTTTCTAGTTAAAAATCTTAGGGATCGTTAGGCCATCATTTCAGAGTTATTGATTGTACTGGAATCAATAATCAAATGAACTTATACCCTTATATTCTACATGAGGTTTCTGTCCTCATTGAGTTCATCTTTGGACACCTGCGTTATCTTGTAACAGATGTGCCGCCCCAGCCAAACTCCCCGTCTATCTTTTTCAATCGCCTGTTTCAACCGAAGTTTTAATGTTTTTAAATTAAT
>NW_001861834.1:0-929 GCF_000209125.1 Entamoeba dispar SAW760
TACTTTATATTAAAATCATAAAAAGTGCACCTTTTTTTCAACAAATTTGTTGAATTAATATCTCTGCTACAACCTCACCATTTCTGATAAAACTTTATTTTTTGGAGGATCCACAGAACGATATTGGATACCTAGTACTTTTTATTAAAATCAAAAAAGTGCACCTTTTTTCAATAAAATTGTTGAATTAATATCTCTGCTACAACCTCACCATTTCTGATAAAACTTTATTTTTTGGAGGATCCACAGAACGATATTGGATACCTAGTACTTTATATTAAAATCAAAAAAGTGCACCTTTTTTCAACAAATTTGTTGAATTAATATCTCTGCTACAACCTCACCATTTCTGATAAAACTTTATTTTTTGGAGGATCCACAGAACGATATTGGATACCTAGTACTTTATATTAAAATCATAAAAAGTGCACCTTTTTTCAATAAAATTGTTGAATTAATATCTCTGCTACAACCTCACCATTTCTGATAAAACTTTATTTTTTGGAGGATCCACAGAACGATATTGGATACCTAGTACTTTTTATTAAAATCAAAAAAGTGCACCTTTTTTCAACAAATTTGTTGAATTAATATCTCTGCTACAACCTCACCATTTCTGATAAAACTTTATTTTTTGGAGGATCCACAGAACGATATTGGATACCTAGTACTTTTTATTAAAATCAAAAAAGTGCACCTTTTTTCAATAAAATTGTTGAATTAATATCTCTGCTACAACCTCACCATTTCTGATAAAACTTTATTTTTTGGAGGATCCACAGAACGATATTGGATACCTAGTACTTTTTATTAAAATCATAAAAAGTGCACCTTTTTTCAATAAAATTGTTGAATTAATATCTCTGCTACAACCTCACCATTTCTGATAAAACTTTATTTTTTGGAGGATCCACAGAACGATATTGGAT
>NW_001861833.1:0-897 GCF_000209125.1 Entamoeba dispar SAW760
GAGCGAGAATCTTTTCTTACCAAACGAGAAGAAGAGTTGCACAGAAAAGAAAATGAACTTCAAGAAATTAACGAACTTCAAGACAACACTTTTCCAATGCACACCACTCTTACTGAAGATATTAACAATAAACAAAATACTACACCACCTTTTAAAACCAATACCATTCCACCACAAATTAATATCATTGAACATCAAGCCGAATCTTCACAGGTTGTGCCTCCACTCATTGATATGTCATTCTTTAGTGCTGGTCTAAAACCTCAAAGATATCAAAATAATATTCAACAAAATGATATGATGTTTACTTCTACTCCTATTAACAGAGATGCTCAACAAACTCATAGTAACCCTTATATGCCTCAACAATTTTATCAACCTCATTCTCTTCAATACCAACAACAATACCAACAAAATAATTCCCAATTTGATGTATATAATTCTTTTAATCAACAACTAAACGTTTCTTCTCCTCAACAACAAATGATGACTCAATCTAATCAAATAGTCCCTCCTCAAACATTTGTTCAAACAATAGTTCCATCAAAACAAACAATAGCTAAACAATCAATTCAATTCCCACAACAACAAGAAAATAAACAAAGTGATTTTGAAATTCAAACAAATATTCCAATTCCAGATAATGTTAAAATAAATGAATTTGAATTTGAAGAAATGACACTACCACTTTCAACAAGTCAGTACAATGAATTAAGTGAACAAGAAATACAACAGATTGAACAAGAAATGGAAAAAGAAAAAAAGATAATGAATTACTTAAACAAGAGCTTCAACAAGAAGTTCTTCAATCAACACCTATAATGTCAAAAGAGAATTATTTGAGTGAGTCATTTGAAAGTATTGAAAATAGTTATAATAATAAACCAAATCCAACAA
>NW_001861832.1:0-937 GCF_000209125.1 Entamoeba dispar SAW760
ATCATATCTATATCTATATCTATATCATATCTATATCATTTATATAACTTATATCATTTATATAACTTATATCATTTATATAACTTATAACATTTATATAACTTATAACATTTATATAACTTATATATCCCTTTTTTTATCTTCCCAGTATTTTATGAATGTTATAGGGCTTGTGGCGCAATGGAAACGCATCAGACTACGAATCTGGGGATTGCAGGTTCGATCCCTGCCAAGCTCGTCTTTTTATTGACTAGATTACTTTACTTTAATCCCTTTCAACTTCTATAACCTTTATATTCTATTATATATATATTTCTTTATTTATATATATATATATATTTCTTTATTTATTTATTTATATATATCTTTATTTATATATCTATGTATGTATTTATTTCTATATTCCTTTATTTCTATATTTCTATATTTCTATATTCCTTTATTCCTTTATTCCTTTATTTAAAAAAAAACTCTCTATATAAAAACAAAAAGGTAGATTACCTGACGTTCCCATCTGTGTGAACATAATGGTACTGATCAGGCTCTAAGCATCTTTACTTCCGTGTTCGGATGGGAACGGGTGTATCCTACTTGATATGAACCTACCGTTATCCTACTTACTTATGACTATGACTATCATATATTTTCTTATATTATTATATTATTATATGACTATGTACTTTTATTATTATTCCTAGTCTGTTTATTTTATATCTTATCTTTCTTATGTCTTTTATATATCATATCTATATCTATATCTATATCATATCTATATCATTTATATAACTTATATCATTTATATAACTTATATCATTTATATAACTTATAACATTTATATAACTTATAACATTTATATAACTTATATATCCCTTTTTTTATCTTCCCAGTATTTTATGAATGTATAGGGCTTGTGGCGCAATGGAAACGCATCAGACTA
>NW_001861831.1:0-860 GCF_000209125.1 Entamoeba dispar SAW760
TTTGAGACTTTACATTAAGTGAAGTTTCTAGAAATGTTAAATTAAAATCAAAGAAGGAGACAATTCAAGTAATTGAGTTGTCATTACTTTGAATAAAATAAGGTGTTTAAAGCAAAACATTATGTTAATGAATATTCAAGCATGGGACAATGCTGAGGAGATGTCAATTAGACATTTCGAGAGAAGGATTAAAAGGAACAATTGGGGTGATTCAGAAAATAACGGGAGAGGTGAAAATCCATGATCGCTATAAGATGCACGAGAGCGAAAGCATTTCACTCAACTGGGTCCATTAATCAAGAACGAAAGTTAGGGGATCGAAGACGATCAGATACCGTCGTAGTCCTAACTATAAACGATGTCAACCAAGGATTGGATGAAATTCAGATGTACAAAGATGAAGAAACATTGTTTCTAAATCCAAGTATATCAATACTACCTTGTTCAGAACTTAAAGAGAAATCTTGAGTTTATGGACTTCAGGGGGAGTATGGTCACAAGGCTGAAACTTAAAGGAATTGACGGAAGGGCACACCAGGAGTGGAGCCTGCGGCTTAATTTGACTCAACACGGGAAAACTTACCAAGACCGAACAGTAGAAGGAATGACAGATTAAGAGTTCTTTCATGATTTATTGGGTAGTGGTGCATGGCCGTTCTTAGTTGGTGGAGTGATTTGTCAGGTTAATTCCGGTAACGAACGAGACTGAAACCTATTAATTAGTTTTCTGCCTATAAGACAGAAATGTTCGCAAGAACAGGTGCGTAAGTACCACTTCTTAAAGGGACACATTTCAATTGTCCTATTTTAATTGTTAGTTATCTAATTTCGATTAGAACTCTTTTAACGTGGGAAAAAGA
>NW_001861830.1:0-975 GCF_000209125.1 Entamoeba dispar SAW760
AAAGAGATTTAAAATACTTTACTTTATATCTTTGTTTGTTATATTATAAACTTACTTCATCTTTCAAAGAATAAAAGTTCTTTGATAAGTCAACTAAGACTCTTTTTACTATATTATTAACCTAAATAAATATTTATTAACATAAATGATAGTTGAATTTTTAATAATTATTTTCACAGGTCTTTGTTATTGATATATAACATTGATTAATGATTGTTATTTTACATAATTATACAAAGAAATAATTCAAAGATAAAAACATAAATATATATTTACAATTTATATTAAATCATTTGAGATTTAAATTAATATGATTAAAGTGTTTATTTTCATAACAACATCTTTTATTTTTGATATGGATGAATCTAATAAAAATAGTTTCTTTCAAAGTTAATATAATAGAGTATTTAATCGTTGAAATAAGAGTTATTCTATGTTTAAGTCATAAGAGTAAAATATAACAAGACGTGTTTTTGTTATTTAATATTTAGTTTTAATAGAAAACAATAACTTGTCTCAATAACATTCTTATGAAATTGGACATTTATAGTTAAACAAAAGAGTCAAAAGTATTTATTCATTAATTTTGATATAGTTTTAATCTTTATGATAACAAGTTGATAGTTAAAATAGAATTATCTAATAGAGAGAGTTTCACTATGTTTTATTGATATTATAAATATGAAATAAATAAAAAGAATATTTTAAATCTATTTTGATATATTCTATCTAATTATGTCTTTTTGTGTTCATTTTTAATACTATCCTTAATAAACAATTGTAAAATAAACATTTTATAATAAATAATTCTAAGATAATCAATTCTTTGTTTAAAAATTATTATTTAAACAAAAACTCTTTATTATTCAGAAAAGATATTAATAAAATTATATAAATACTCAGTTAAATGTATATTAAGTATTGTTAATGTTCTTATTAAAAAGATCAAACAAATTTTGTTTATCTCGTTAAAAA
>NW_001861829.1:0-848 GCF_000209125.1 Entamoeba dispar SAW760
GGAGATGCGTGGGTTCGAACCCCACCGGATGCATTCTTTTTATACACTTCACTTATATGTTTCTTTATATATTATTATATTATATATATCTATATTCTTATTTCTATTATTATTATTATTATGTTTATTATTATTATGTTCTTTATTATGTTTATTATGTTTATTATGTTTATTATGTTTATTATACTTATACACTTCTTATTCTACTTCTTACTATATTATCTTTACTTCTATTATATATGTATCTTAGTATTTATACTACTTATACTATCTTTCTTATCTATACAACTTATACAACTTATACAACTTATACAACTTATACACCCTTATGTATATGTACACCTTATTATGTATTTTATTCCTTTTTATTATTATTACTATTCCTATTCATTTTCTTACTCTTTTCCCTTTCTATAACGAAGCATTCGTGCCCGAGTGGTCTAAGGGGGCCGTCTCAAGAACGGCTATCGCAAGATGCGTGGGTTCGAACCCCACCGGATGCATTCTTTTAACTGTATCTTATATATATTGTCTTATTCTTATATATACTTTTAACTTTTTATTATCTATATATCTATTTCTCTATATATCTATTCCTTTCCTATATCTCTCATTTCTTATACTCTATTATTACCTTAGGGGATGTAGCTCAATTGGTAGAGCTTTCGCTTCGCATGCGAAGGGCAAGGGGATCGATACCCCTCATCTCCATTATTATGTATCTATTTATCTATTTATCTATTCTATATATATTATTATTATTATGTTTATTATTATTATGTTTTTTATTATGTTTATTATTATTATGTTATTTATGTTTATTATATTCTTATATGTTTATATGTTCT
>NW_001861828.1:0-879 GCF_000209125.1 Entamoeba dispar SAW760
CTATACACTTATACAACTTATACAACTTATACAACTTATACACCCTTATGTATATGTACACCTTATTATGTATTTTATTCCTTTTTATTATTATTACTATTCCTATTCATTTTCTTACTCTTTTCCCTTTCTATAACGAAGCATTCGTGCCCGAGTGGTCTAAGGGGGCCGTCTCAAGAACGGCTATCGCAAGATGCGTGGGTTCGAACCCCACCGGATGCATTCTTTTAACTGTATCTTATATATATTGTCTTATTCTTATATATACTTTTAACTTTTTATTATCTATATATCTATTTCTCTATATATCTATTCCTTTCCTATATCTCTCATTTCTTATATCTCTATTATTACCTTAGGGGATGTAGCTCAATTGGTAGAGCTTTCGCTTCGCATGCGAAGGGCAAGGGGATCGATACCCCTCATCTCCATTATTATGTATCTATTTATCTATTTATCTATTCTATATATATTATTATTATTATGTTTATTATTATTATGTTTTTTATTATGTTTATTATTATTATGTTATTTATGTTTATTATATTCTTATATGTTTATATGTTCTTATTATTATGTATATTTCTATACCTTTATCTATTTTTATATCTATTCTATATGATTATATGACTATACTATGTTCTTGTCTTCTATACTTATACTACCTACACTTTAACTTATTAACTTATTACCTTATTAACTTATTCCCTTATTATCACTTTATCACTTTATCACTTTATCACTTTATCACTTTATCACTTTATTATTACTAGTCTATACTATATGTGTGTATCTTATAGTCTGACTTATACCTTTATAGTTTTATAGACTTCATTATTTCTGTATTTATATATCAAAGCATTCGTGCCCGAGTGGTCT
>NW_001861827.1:0-830 GCF_000209125.1 Entamoeba dispar SAW760
TTTCCCTTTTTATATTTCTATTATTTATTTATATACTTTCACTTTCTTATATACTCCCTTTTTACTTTTTACTTCCTTCTTTAACTTGTAAGCTTCCTTAGCTCAGCTGGTAGCAGCGTTAGACTGAAGTTCTAAAGGTCGTTGGTTCGAACCCGACAGGAAGCATACGCTTTTTAGACTTTATATTACTTATTATATCCTAGATATATTAGATATACTACTTATACTACTTATACTATTTTTATTAATTTTTTTATCTTTATTATCTTTATTATCTTTATTATCTTTATTATCTTTATTATCTTTATTATCTTTACTACACCTTCCATCTTATCTTATGTATATAACTATATCACTATATTCCCTACCAACTTATTATTATATGTATATCTTATCATATGTATATATCACTATTCTTTAGTTACTTACTTATCTATATATATTTATATATAAACCTTTATCTATATCACTATCTATATCCTTTATCTATATATATATATATATATCTTTGTCTATATCACTTGATATATCATTATCTACTTTATTTATATCACTAACTATATCCTTTTGACCTTTTACTACTTTATAAACCTTTCTTAGTGTATCTATATACCTTTGACCTTTTACCAGTTTATAAAGGTTTCATGGTGTAGTTGGTTATCACATCATCTTGACGTGGTGAGGGTCCCCGGATCGAACCCGGGTGAAACCATTTTATACTTAAACTACTTCTTTAAACTTATTATATATATTTATTATGTATATCATCACTTTATATATCATATATTTCTTATTTATATATATATTTATATTTATACATCTATGTTTAT
>NW_001861826.1:0-1470 GCF_000209125.1 Entamoeba dispar SAW760
AGAAATTGTCTGTTTTGTCTCTTTGTCCGTCAAAATTGTCTGTCTCTCTGTTTGAATGCCTACCACATCTAGATATTTAAACGGATGAAGAGAAATAAGAAACAGAATGGAAGTTGAAGACAAAATAACTAGTACAAAATTGGAAAGCATAAAGGCAAACGACTTGAATGACTTTTTCATAGAAATGTTCTCATTAAAAGAATTATGCGACGATTTTGTTGAAATGTTCAAAAAGGAAGAAAAGTACTATCTCAACGAAGAAAAGTATAACGAATTGTTGGAAGAAGAAGCAATAGCAGTAGATAGTATTCATCAATTAACAACTGAAATAAAAGAAAGCTACAAAGAGGTAATAGAATCATTTTACGAAAGAAGGTTACATCGTATAGAGGCTAGAATGATGAAGGTTTTCAATGAAGTAGAAAAGAAACCGAGAAAGCCAAAAGAAGAAGATAATTAAAACTAATTAAATTCTTTTTTAATAATTGTTTTGTCTAATTAAAATTAAATGAAACAAAAAACAAATAATAAGTTAGTCAACCAAATCATTGAAAAAGTTAAAGTTCCCCAATAATTCTAATAAATCGGCAAGTTTATTAAATCTCTCGTCTTTTCTGCAAGAATCGACGAAACATGCAATATAAAAGAAGATAATATCACTATAATTATAGTGAGTCTCCTCCACTCTCCTCATGAAGTACATGATAGAATAGATAAGACACTTGGAGTCCATATCTAAACAACCACCATCGAGGAGACCTTTGCAGATTTCGCCGATATCTTGCACAATATTCGACAGAGAGAGAATCATCAAATGAAACGGAAAGTGCCCGACTATAAATAACAAGTAAAACGTGTACTCCACAGATAAACAGACAATTCTAAAATTAAAATACTATAAAATTATTATACTTTTAATATGACAGACACTTAATAACCTCACACAGACAAATTAGAAAATTCCTACTATTATAAATAGAAAGTTTTCATAAACAAAACACAAACGAAACATGTCACAGTCTCGGGGAAAATACTATGAATTTAAAGCCATGCACGGCTTTGTAACCATGAATTTTGCACCAGCTCAAAAGGTGCCAAGCAAGGAAACGATAAAGAGTGCCATCGAACAATGGTGCTCCACGAAGAAGAAGCGAGCTCACATTAAATATATTGCCATTGGAAAGACTACACAGGGAGCTAACAAACATATACACGCCTTCTTCGAGCTAGAAGAAGTAGCTCACACCAGAAAAAAGCCCTTCATAATTATAGACGGGATTTTACAATTCCTGAAATTCGAAAAAATAACTGAAAACAAAAACTACGATGGCTCGTTCAATGCCATTATCGAATATTTAAAAAGACAGAAAGAAAGGCATCCAAACGACAGAGCCATATTCGAAGAGATAGGAAAGCTGGAAAGAAACAGAGGACGTCTGGGAGATGTTGATCTAGGTCGAGCTTTAAAAT
>NW_001861825.1:0-951 GCF_000209125.1 Entamoeba dispar SAW760
ATTTATTATTTAAACAAACGTAAATGCTATATTCTCTCTTTATTATTCCTCTCATTATATAGTAGCATTAATTATTATTAATCATCCTTATTCTCTTAATGCTTTTATGGTAATGTATGTTTATGGTTTTATTTAATGAAGCTGTAAATATGTTTATAATTTATTTTAAGAATGCTTAACATAATTAAATACTACTCAAAATAGTTTTGTTTCTCGTGGGTTTTTTGAGACCCAAAACTATTATATTATACATAGTTATTCATCTATTTGGTTAGTATAGAATTATAAATTAAATAATACAAACATTAATAATCTCTTTGTGTTTAAATAATACAAACATTAATAGTCTTTTAATATCTTGTGTAGTCTAGTAGTCTTTTAATATCTTATAATAGTCTAGTAGTCTTTTAAATCTCTTAGTCTAATAATCTATTTGGTTAGTATATTGTTATAAATTAAATAATACAAACATTAACATTCTCACCTATGTATTAGTCTAATAGTCTCTTAATATCTCTTAGCGTATTAGTCTAGTAGTCTCTTAGTAATCTTTTAATATTCTCTTAGTATATTAGTCTAATAGTCTCTTAATATTTCTTAGTATATTAGTCTCTCTTATTTTTTAATTTGTTGTTCATCCTGTATGTCTCCTTAGAATGATATTATTTCAGTTCTTAGTTCTTTTTTCACCATTTTTTTATTTTTTCTAATTTTTTTTCTCTTTTCTATTTAACCCTATTAACCCTATTCTTCATTTTTTTTCTCTTTTTTTTATTGACATGGGTTTCCACCAAGATGTCATAATTCTTCACGAAATTCAAGTATGTGTATCACACTGGGTAGTAGATTAACATACTTGAATTTCGTGAAAAATGAGACATTTTTTGGTCAATTTTCATCCTCAATTTTTTCTCTCTTTTGTTTTAGATTTTTCATTTTTTTTTGATGGCC
>NW_001861824.1:0-988 GCF_000209125.1 Entamoeba dispar SAW760
TTCGTGAAAAATGACGAGGTTTTTGGCCATTCAAAAAAAAATGAAAAATCTAAAAACAAAAAGAGAGAAAAAATTGAGGATGAAAATTGACCAAAAAATGTCTCATTTTTCACGAAATTCAAGTATGTTAATCTACTACCCAGTGTGATACACATACTTGAATTTCGTGAAGAATTATGACATCTTGGTGGAAACCCATGTCAATAAAAAAAAGAGAAAAAAAATGAAGAATAGGGTTAATAGGGTTAAATAGAAAAGAGAAAAAAAATTAGAAAAAATAAAAAAATGGTGAAAAAAGAACTAAGAACTGAAATAATATCATTCTAAGGAGACATACAGGATGAACAACAAATTAAAAAATAAGAGAGACTAATATACTAAGAAATATTAAGAGACTATTAGACTAATATACTAAGAGAATATTAAAAGATTACTAAGAGACTACTAGACTAATACGCTAAGAGATATTAAGAGACTATTAGACTAATACATAGGTGAGAATGTTAATGTTTGTATTATTTAATTTATAACAATATACTAACCAAATAGATTATTAGACTAAGAGATTTAAAAGACTACTAGACTATTATAAGATATTAAAAGACTACTAGACTACACAAGATATTAAAAGACTATTAATGTTTGTATTATTTAAACACAAAGAGATTATTAATGTTTGTATTATTTAATTTATAATTCTATACTAACCAAATAGATGAATAACTATGTATAATATAATAGTTTTGGGTCTCAAAAAACCCACGAGAAACAAAACTATTTTGAGTAGTATTTAATTATGTTAAGCATTCTTAAAATAAATTATAAACATATTTACAGCTTCATTAAATAAAACCATAAACATACATTACCATAAAAGCATTAAGAGAATAAGGATGATTAATAATAATTAATGCTACTATATAATGAGAGGAAAAATAAAGAGAGAATATAGCATTTACGTTTGTTTAAATAATAAATTATGAGAGAA
>NW_001861823.1:0-826 GCF_000209125.1 Entamoeba dispar SAW760
GTTTTTCGTTTTCTCTTATGTTATAGCTTTCCTGCTATTCTCATTCGCATCCATGTTAGACTCCTTGGTCCGTGTTTCAAGACGGGTAGATAATTTACTTCTTCAAGAGTTTCTATTCTCGGGATTAAATGTATTAATCTTACCTTAAATAGCTTTTATCATTCCATTATTATTGGATTTTTACTTTTAATTCACAATTAAATACTAAGATTTCTCTTAATATTCTCGTTTATTAATAATCACTATAAATGAAATAATTCTCTTGCTCTTAATAATTTCCTATATTACAAATTTCAATACAATCTTATTAAATATACTACTTATATATCTAATCTTTTTATATTTTTATTTATAATACATTCTACTATTTTTCTTATAAATTATCCGTTCACATATTACTCTTTCAAGCTCTTTTCACTCTTTTTCCAAAGTTCTTTTAAGTTTTCCTTCACAGTACTTCTTTGCTATCAGTTTTCCTGTAATATTTAGACTTTGATGAATACTATCACCTTTTCGATTTATACTTCCAAATAAATTTACTCTTTTCTAAACTATATTCTTTTCAAAATATATTTAAATTGACGAGGCTTTCACTCTCTCTGGCTCAGCATTCGTTCTGAATTCAATCTAAATTATCTCTTTTAAATATAATTTTTCTTTTAGTTACACTCTGAATAATTTAAGACTAGCCTCACACATTGCTGTATTCTTCTAACCTTTTTACAATTATCCATTTTTATCAACTTGGTCTTTTTCTTTTTCATTCGCCATTACTTAAGAAATCATTGTTATTTTTTCTTCCTTCCCTTATTGATATGCTTAAGTT
>NW_001861822.1:0-956 GCF_000209125.1 Entamoeba dispar SAW760
GGGTTTATACCCAATTTTTTGACATTTTAAATTTAAATATTATTATTTCTTTTAATACCCTCTTTTATACTAGTTATTTTATTTGATATTAAAAATTATTAAAATATTATTTATTATATTTTACTGATACTTTAATGTATTTTCTAAAAGTAAAAATTCTAAAGATATTTCTTCTAAAAATAAGAAAATTTACTCTGAAAATGGGAATTCTTTCTTTTAAAAATAGAATTTTTGAATAATTAACAAAATTTTTTGAAAATAGTTTACTTTAAAAATAGAACATAATATGTCATAAAATTTTCCAAATTCGAAAATGAAGAAAATTACTTCCATAGAATTTTCAAAAATTTAAAAACAAAAAATTCAAGAATGATTTGAATTTATCTTATTTCTAAAAATAGAATAACAAAAAATTCATTAAAAATAGAAATTGTTATTAACTCAATTTTTATAACATTTTATAACAATAAATTACATGTACCAAAATATATAATAATATAATATTTCATACCACAAATAAATTACGTTCAAAATTATATAAAATATTTTTCAAGTGTTATATTAGTTAAAAAATCAATAAATAATTAAATATCTATATTTCTTTAAAAAGTAATAAATATCAAACACATTATAGTTTATTACTCATAACTATAATTATTATTAATTATGATAGTTATGTATTTGAGATATTAACTTTTTTATCTAAACTAGATGAAAGAAGTTAAATGTCGTCAATTTTAATAAAAAGTACTAAGTATTAATCACATTAATATGCACTCTACAAAAAGATAAAAATTATTAATTCTGGTCGCTTTCTATCTGAGATAATTTTTGACATGTTTCTGTCTAAATTAGATGAAAGAAGTTAAATGTCGTCAATTTTTATAAAAAGTACTAAGTATTAATCACATTAATATGCACTCTACAAAAAGATAAAAATTATTAATTCTGGTCGC
>NW_001861821.1:0-1058 GCF_000209125.1 Entamoeba dispar SAW760
TATAAATACATATATAGTGATGTAAAGTATAATAAAAAGAGGGCTTTGGCGGGATCGAACCCGCGCCACCCGCACCCTAAGCGGGTATTTTTCCACTTAACTACAAAGCCATAACATTTAGAGGAATAAGAAATAGAGAAGAAAGGCAGAAATAATAGTATAAAGTTATGTATAAAGAATAATATAAAGAATAATATAAAAATAATAAAAAAAAAAATATAATAATAATAATATATGATATATGATATAAAAAGGAATAAATATATATAAGGTAAGGTGGAAAGTGTATAAGTTTATAAGCATATAGTAGATATAATGAATATAAAGGGCTTCGCCGGGAATCGAACCCAGGCCACTTGCACCCGAAGCAAGTATTATGCCACTTAACTACGAAGCCTAATAGTATAATATAAAAGGTTATAAGTAAAATCTAATAAGTCAGTAAGGCACTTAACTACGAAAGGGAATAATATAATAGGATATATCTAAAGTCTAATAGGATAAAATATATAGTTAGAAAGTTAGAAAGTAATAGTATATATAGGTATAATATATAGGAAATACTTAATATATATATATAAATATATACATAAGGATGATAAAATAAGGTATAAAAGAATATAATATATAATATATAATATATAATATATATAATATATAGGAAGATAATAATAAGAATAAATAGATAAATATAAAAGTAGAAGTATAATAAAAAAAGGGCACAATCGGATTTGAACCAATGACCACGGGAACTGCAGTCCTATGCTCTACCGCTGAGCTATGCGCCCTGTATAAAGAAGAAAGTAAGAATAAATAAGGAATAATATAAAGATAAGGTGTATAATATAAAGAAAAGGGAAATAATATAAAGAAAAGGTGAATAATATAAAGTGATAATATATATAATATAATATATATATAAGAATATATAAAGTGGAATATAAAAGGTATAATAAATAATAAATAAAAGAATAGGTAATAATATAAAGAAATAAATAGGAAGAATATAATATAAAAAAGATATATAATAAATGAATAAATAATAAATAATAAATAAT
>NW_001861820.1:0-1038 GCF_000209125.1 Entamoeba dispar SAW760
CGCAGTATAGATAAAATAATTTTTAACAATTCATTTTAATGATTAATGAATAAATGGATAATTAAATCATTTTCTATAAAAAGTAATAAATATCAAATAACTTTTAGTAGTACTAGTAATTGTTATAGTTATTATTAATTCTTGACGCAGTATAGATAAAATAATTTTTAACAATTCATTCTAACATAATTTATTAATTATTGATAATTAAATCATTTTCTATAAAAAGTAATAAATATCAAATAACTTTTAGTGTACTAGTAATTGTTATAGTTATTATTAATTCTTGACGCAGTATAGATAAAATAATTTTTAACAATTCATTCTAACATAATTTATTAATTATTGATAATTAAATCATTTTCTATAAAAAGTAATAAATATCAAATAACTTTTAGTGTACTAGTAATTGTTATAGTTATTATTAATTCTTGACGCAGTATAGATAAAATAATTTTTAACAATTCATTTTAATGATTAATGAATAAATGGATAATTAAATCATTTTCTATAAAAAGTAATAAATATCAAATAACTTTTAGTGTACTAGTAATTGTTATAGTTATTATTAATTCTTGACGCAGTATAGATAAAATAATTTTTAACAATTCATTCTAACATAATTTATTAATTATTGATAATTAAATCATTTTCTATAAAAAGTAATAAATATCAAATAACTTTTAGTGTACTAGTAATTGTTATAGTTATTATTAATTCTTGACGCAGTATAGATAAAATAATTTTTAACAATTCATTCTAACATAATTTATTAATTATTGATAATTAAATCATTTTCTATAAAAAGTAATAAATATCAAATAACTTTTAGTGTACTAGTAATTGTTATAGTTATTATTAATTCTTGACGCAGTATAGATAAAATAATTTTTAACAATTCATTTTAATGATTAATGAATAAATGGATAATTAAATCATTTTCTATAAAAAGTAATAAATATCAAATAACTTTTAGTGTACTAGTAATTGTTATAGTTATTATTAATTCTTGACGCAGTATAGATAAAATAATTTTTA
>NW_001861819.1:0-916 GCF_000209125.1 Entamoeba dispar SAW760
ATATATATATAAATATATTTAAATAATACATAAATAGTCAGATAATAGATAATAGATAATAAAATGATATATATATACACATAAGAAAGTAAAAAGGTAGTAGTATAGAATATAGATACATATATATATATATACATAAGTGAAAGGATAAAAGGATAAGAAAAGATTAATAAATATATATATATATATATATAATATATAATATAAAAGGTATAATAGAATAGATATAGATATATAAATAATAATAAAGATAATAATATAGAATAGAATACATGATAGGTTAAGGACTGAGTTTAAGGGGCTATAAGGTACTAAAAGGTTTCATGGTGTAGTTGGTTATCACATCACTTTCACGTAGTGAGGGTCCCCGGTTCGAACCCGGGTGGAACCATCTTTTTAGATAGTAAGAAGGAGTTTTGTAGTGATATGTAGTGATATGTAGTGATAACTAGTGATATAAAAAGATAATAAGTTGATATAATAAAAAGTTAATAATATATAAACATATAAAAATAAAGTACATAAAAACAGCGGAGGGAAGTTTCGATCAACCGACCTGCAAGTTATGAGCCTGCCGCGCTACCACTGCGCCACCCCGCTTTAACAATTAATAAAATAAGAAGAATAAAAGGGCAGGGAATAAAAGGAAAATACATAATACATAAAAATATACTAAGGTATTATATAGGAAGAAAATATAAAGGAAGGATATATTTAAGAAGAAGGATAGAAAAGTGATATAAGTGATATAAGTAGTAAAGTAGAAGAGATAACTCAGGAAGTGATACATAAGGTAATATAAGTAATATAAGTAATATAAGTAATATAAGTAATATAAGTAATATAAGTAATATAAATAGGAAGATAGTATAAGTAGTATAAATAATAGAAGTAAGATATATAGAGATATAGTGAT
>NW_001861818.1:0-789 GCF_000209125.1 Entamoeba dispar SAW760
ATGATTATTAAAAGAATTTAATATAATCATAATAGATATATGTTGTTAAGAATGAAAGAATTTAAAGAAATAAATATAAGACTGAATATAAAGAAAATTGTACTTGATCTAACTATATAAAAGTAATTAGATGACAGAACAGATTTAAATAATATAAGTT
Organism: Entamoeba dispar SAW760; assembly: GCF_000209125.1. Taxonomy (NCBI): domain Eukaryota; phylum Evosea; order Mastigamoebida; family Endamoebidae; genus Entamoeba; species Entamoeba dispar. The sequence continues at coordinate 161 of NW_001861818.1, forward strand.
TGTTTTTTAGTATAATTAGTAAATAAAAAAGAAGTCAAAAGTAGGAGAATAAAGAAAGGAAAAATGGATATAAATACAAAAGAGAAGTAAGAATAAAGAATCCTTCCTTTTAAAAAGGAAGAAGAATAAAATATCTGGTTGATCCTGCCAGTATTATATGCTGATGTTAAAGATTAAGCCATGCATGTGTAAGTATAAAGACCAAGTAGGATGAAACTGCGGACGGCTCATTATAACAGTAATAGTTTCTTTGGTTAGTAAAGTACAAGGATAGCTTTGTGAATGATAAAGATAATACTTGAGACGATCCAATTTGTATTAGTACAAAGTGGCCAATTTATGTAAGTAAATTGAGAAATGACATTCTAAGTGAGTTAGGATGCCACGACAATTGTAGAACACACAGTGTTTAACAAGTAACCAATGAGAATTTCTGATCTATCAATCAGTTGGTAGTATCGAGGACTACCAAGATTATAACGGATAACGAGGAATTGGGGTTCGACATCGGAGAGGGAGCTTTACAGATGGCTACCACTTCTAAGGAAGGCAGCAGGCGCGTAAATTACCCACTTTCGAATTGAGAGTAGTGACGACACATAACTCTAGAGTTGAGTAAAAATCATTTC
>NW_001861817.1:0-873 GCF_000209125.1 Entamoeba dispar SAW760
AAATTTTTATACTTTCGTTGACATTTTTTGAGATATGAATGATTATTTTTATTAAAGACTATTAAAAAATTATTTAATATCTTTATATCTCATTCTTTAAATTAAATTCTGTTTAACAATTATCTTAATCTGTATTAGTTATTATTCATGATTTATTTATTTTATTTTATCTTCATTATGTATTTCTTTTTAATATTAATCATTATTTTTTTATATTAATATCTCAAAAAATGTCAACGAAAGTATAAAAATTTATAAGGTAAAAGTTGTTCAGAATTGAATTCTAAACAACTCTTTATTTAATGATGTTGTAATGATAAATTGAACGATTTTATTCATCTTTTTAACGTTTGAATTGAAATAGTTTAAATAATAAAATAATATAGTTTTTTAATAGAAAAGATTTTTTGAAAAATGTTGATTTAAAAATAAATAACTTATACTTCATAAAATCTTGATTTAAAAAATGTTATTTCTACAATGAATAACAAAAAATAATCTATAAATAGAACACTATTATTTTAATAATTATTAATATCTCAAATGTACTGCGTCAAGAATTAATAACAACTGCATTTTTTAAGTGCATGATGTAAGGTAATAGATACCTAGTACTTTTTATTAAAATCAAAAAAGTGCACCTTTTTTCAATAAAATTGTTGAACTTGTATCTCATCTACAACCTCACCATTTCTGATAAAACTTTATTTTTTGGAGGTTCCATATAAAGTTACTAGATACCTAGTACTTTTTATTAAAATCAGACGCATTTAACTTCTTTCGTCTAATTTAGACAGAAACATGTCAAAAATTATCTCAAATAGAAAGCGACCAGAATTAATAATTTTTATCTTTTTGTAGAGTGCATATTAA
>NW_001861816.1:0-673 GCF_000209125.1 Entamoeba dispar SAW760
GGAGACCTGTTGCGGTTATTAGTACGAGCAAAAGAATTCTTTAGTTAGCTTTATGCTAAGATTCCCTTTAATTTTTATGAAGACTGCAAAAATACCACAATTCAATCATATGTTGAATTTCTTACAAAGCCAATAAATTCCACTTCTCTGATTGATTCATTTCAGTGGAGTTTACTTTTGTTAAGAAGAAAAGAGAACTCTTCCGTAGATTTTCACACTCCATTTTAAAGTTCATGATATGTTACCATTTTATTCGATTTAATCTTATTTCTAAGATTTAATCATTAATTCTCTTGATTAAGAACTATTAATCTTATTCCCTTTCAATCCTTATATTGACTATATGTCACTTATATATTTCTTAAGGATTTCCATCTGTAATTTAGGATCGATTCACCCTAATCCAAGTAATGTTGTTTAGGAACCTTTCTCCTCTTCAGTTCTAAGATGTTTTTTTCCTCTTCTTAGTATTTGCTACTACCACCAAGATCTGCACTAAGGACAGTTTCAATCTAAATTACTTTAAATCTTTACTACTTTTGTTGTCCTTACGCCATTTCGTTTCCTTACTCGTTAAAATGTCTTCATTTTAACGGTCGAGTATCAGTTAAGAAATTATAATGCCATCCATTTTCAGGACTCATTCATTCGATAGGTGAGTTGTTACACATTC
>NW_001861815.1:0-964 GCF_000209125.1 Entamoeba dispar SAW760
AAAGTATAAAGTATAAGGTATAAGATATAAGATATAAGGTATAAAGTATAAGGTATAAAGTATAAGTTATAAGAGTATAGTATAGTATAGTATAGGTGGAAGTATAGTAGGAATATACTATTAAAAGATGCAAGAGGTGGGGTTTGAACCCACGCCTCCGAAGAGATCCGTACCTGAAACGGACGCCTTGGACCACTCGGCCACTCTTGCTATTACCTTGAAGGAAATAGAAAGTAGAAAAACAAGAATAGTAATAAACATGATAGAATAGTAATAAACATGATAGAATAGTAAGGTGAATAGTCATATAGAATAATAAATAGATAGAATAGGAAGTAGTTTTGTCATATAGAATAATAAATAGATAGAATAGTAAGGTGAATAGTCATATAGAATAAACATATAAAAAGAATAAAAATAAATAATATATGATAGAAATGGGTAGATATATAGAATAGGAAGTATAAAAATTAGAAGGATGTATAAGTATATAATATATAATATAGAATAGTCATAAAAATAGACTAAGTGTAAGAATAAAAATTATAGATATAGAGATTGATATAAATATAAATATAAATATAAATATATATATATATATATATAACACATAAAATTTAAGATATAAATATATGATAGTGTAAGATAATGATATAAAAGTACGACAATGGCAGGATTTGAACCTACGCCTCCATAGGAGAAGTGATTTCGAGTCACACGCCTTAGACCACTCGGCCACATTGTCATTAACCTTTAAATATAGAAAGGAAAGTGGTATAAAAGTCTAATAGATTATAGAAAGTGGTATAAAAATCTAATAGATTATAGAAAGTAGTATATAAGTCTAATAGATTATAGAAAGTAGTATAAGAAAGTAAGAAATATAGGAAGGTAGTATAAGACTCTAATAGAATATAGAAAGTGGTATAAGACTCTATAGAACATACTAGATGATACAAAAATA
>NW_001861814.1:0-910 GCF_000209125.1 Entamoeba dispar SAW760
ATGGTGAGGTTGTAGCAGAGATATTAATTCAACAAATTTGTTGAAAAAAGGTGCACTTTTTTGATTTTAATAAAAAGTACTAGGTATCCAATATCGTTCTGTGGATCCTCCAAAAAATAAAGTTTTATCAGAAATGGTGAGGTTGTAGCAGAGATATTAATTCAACAAATTTGTTGAAAAAAGGTGCACTTTTTATGATTTTAATATAAAGTACTATATATCAATTATCTTCAAAAGCACTCTGCAAAAAGATAAAAATTATTAATTGTGATCGTCATGTATTTGAGATATTAATTTATTCTATTTTTATCTAAACCAAATGAAAGAAGTTAAATGTCGTCAATTTTAATAAAAAGTACTAAGTATTAATCACATTAATATGCACTCTACAAAAAGATAAAAATTATTAATTCTGGTCGCTTTCTATCTGAGATAATTTTTGACATGTTTCTGTCTAAATTAGACGAAAGAAGTTAAATGCGTCTGATTTTAATAAAAAGTACTAGGTATCTAGTAACTTTATATGGAACCTCCAAAAAATAAAGTTTTATCAGAAATGGTGAGGTTGTAGATGAGATACAAGTTCAACAATTTTATTGAAAAAAGGTGCACTTTTTTGATTTTAATAAAAAGTACTAGGTATCCAATATCGTTCTGTGGATCCTCCAAAAAATAAAGTTTTATCAGAAATGGTGAGGTTGTAGCAGAGATATTAATTCAACAATTTTATTGAAAAAAGGTGCACTTTTTATGATTTTAATAAAAAGTACTAGGTATCCAATATCGTTCTGTGGATCCTCCAAAAAATAAAGTTTTATCAGAAATGGTGAGGTTGTAGCAGAGATATTAATTCAACAATTTTATTGAAAAAGGTGCACTTTTTTGATTTTAATAAAAAGTACTAGGTATC
>NW_001861813.1:0-714 GCF_000209125.1 Entamoeba dispar SAW760
AAGAACGAAAGTTAGGGGATCGAAGACGATCAGATACCGTCGTAGTCCTAACTATAAACGATGTCAACCAAGGATTGGATGAAATTCAGATGTACAAAGATGAAGAAACATTGTTTCTAAATCCAAGTATATCAATACTACCTTGTTCAGAACTTAAAGAGAAATCTTGAGTTTATGGACTTCAGGGGGAGTATGGTCACAAGGCTGAAACTTAAAGGAATTGACGGAAGGGCACACCAGGAGTGGAGCCTGCGGCTTAATTTGACTCAACACGGGAAAACTTACCAAGACCGAACAGTAGAAGGAATGACAGATTAAGAGTTCTTTCATGATTTATTGGGTAGTGGTGCATGGCCGTTCTTAGTTGGTGGAGTGATTTGTCAGGTTAATTCCGGTAACGAACGAGACTGAAACCTATTAATTAGTTTTCTGCCTATAAGACAGAAATGTTCGCAAGAACAGGTGCGTAAGTACCACTTCTTAAAGGGACACATTTCAATTGTCCTATTTTAATTGTTAGTTATCTAATTTCGATTAGAACTCTTTTAACGTGGGAAAAAGAAAAAGGAAGCATTTCAGCATAACAGGTCTGTGATGCCCTTAGACATCTTGGGCCGCACGCGCGCTACAATGGAGTTACTAGAGAGCATTTTATCATTTACACCTTTATTTATTAGGCTATGTCTAATAAGGTAGGGATAGTAAGTGGTGTAC
>NW_001861812.1:0-956 GCF_000209125.1 Entamoeba dispar SAW760
TAAACATATAATGATATAGTGATATAGGTATAAAAGTACAAGGAATAGTGTAGAAGTTAAAAAGATAGATGTATATAGTAGAATATAAGTAGAATATAAGCACTAAGTGATATACATAGAGTCTAGGGATAATACAGAATAGTGGGTAGTATATAAACATAATATATAAGAATAAGTAAACACTAAGTGGATAAAGTATACATAGAAGGTAATAAGGTAATAAAGGAATAAGTTATAAAGGTATAAAGGTATAAAGGTATAAAGGTATAAAGGTATAAAGGTATAAAGGTATAAAAGTATAAAAGTATAAAAGTATAAAAGTATAAAATACTTATGATATAAAATAAGTAATAATACATAAGTATAGATAATAAGATATATAATAATAATAAGAAATATAATAATAATAATAATAAATATAATAAATATAATAGATAAATAGGAATAGTTAATAATAGATAAGAATAGATAATATAACATAATATAAGTAGAAATTAGAGTCTAGGTAGTTAAAGTATAGAGATATAGTGGTAAAAAGGGCTTCGCCGGGAATCGAACCCGGGCCACCCGCACCCAAAGCGGGTATTTTACCACTTAACTACAAAGCCATCACAAAGGATATAACAGCACATATATGTTCATAGTATATAGTGATATAGTCATATAGTCATATAGTCATATAAACATATAGTGATATAGTGATATAAACATATAGTCATATAGTCATATAAACATATAAACATATAAACATATAAACATATAAACATATAGTCATATAAACATATAGTCATATAAACATATAGGTATATAGTGATATATACATATAAACATATAAACATATAGTCATATAGTCATATATACATATAAACATATAATGATATAGTGATATAGGTATAAAAGTACAAGGAATAGTGTAGAAGTTAAAAGATAGATGTATATAGTAGAATATAGTAGAA
>NW_001861811.1:0-887 GCF_000209125.1 Entamoeba dispar SAW760
AGTGGCCGAGTGGTCCAAGGCGGCAGTTTATGGTACTGTTCTCTTCGGAGGCGTGGGTTCGAACCCCACCTCTTGCATTTTACTATATTCTATCTTTATGTACCCTTTTATATCTATATATATGTCACTTATCACTTTATAACTTATGTTATATATTAAACTTTATCATTTCTACTTTTCTACTTTTCTACTTTATTCCTTTATATCTATATCTATATATATATTTATATATCTATATAACTTTATACCTTTATTATTTTATTATACCTTATCTTTTATTTATATTTATTCTTCCTTATATATATATATATTCCTTCTTTTATATATATTACACCTTTTATATATATTACACCTTTTATATATATATATTCCAACTTTTTATATTTATTTATTTCAACTTTTTATATATATATTACACCTTTTTTTTATATTATATATACCTCCATCCTTGGAAGGCCTCTTAGCATAGATGGCAGTGCGTTCCCCTAGTAAGGGAAAGGTCGTGGGTTCGATTCCCGCAGAGGCCTTACACTTTTTATGCCTCCTATAATCTATATGTTTACTTATATCTTATATCTTATATCTTATATCTTACATCTTACATCTTACATCTTAGTTCTTATCTTTATATCTATATATACATCTAGATACTTTTCTATTCTTATTTCTAGATCCTTTTCTATCTATATATTCATATATGTGTAAATGTTTAGATATCTATAACCTTTTATGTTCTATTATTCTTACTCTATCTTTATCCTATATAGACTTTCTATTTTATCTTTATATTATTCCTATAGTGTTACCCTATTCTATTCTTATATTCTTATAGAGTTATACCTTTATATGACTATATGACTATAGTGGTATAGTGGTATACCTTTATA
>NW_001861810.1:0-947 GCF_000209125.1 Entamoeba dispar SAW760
TGTATATATGCGACTTTGACTTTATTCTTATTATATTTATATTACTTATATTACTTATTAGACTTATATTATCTTTTACTTTATTACTCTATGCTTATGTATATATCTATATGTTTATATTTCTTTATATGTATATTATATATTATATATTATTATTATTATTATTATTATTATTATGTTCTTCTATATTATATTTATATTTATATTTATGTTTATGTTTATGTTTATTATTATTTATGTCTATGTACTTTCCTATATACATCCTTATATATATATATATATTTATTTATTTCTTTTCACACCTATTCTTATCTATTAGTATAAAACTCCTATTTATTACTATTACTATTACTATTACTATTAGTATAAAAATTTTATCTATTAGTATATTACTTGTACACCTATGTATTAGTATATTAGTTCTTTACCTATGTATTAGTATAAAAACTGATCCGACCAACCGGATTCGAACCAGTGACCTAAGGAATTCTATTCTACAACTACAGTCCTCCGCTCTACCAACTGAGCTATGGTCGGTATCGATATCTTTATTCTTATTAATCCTATCATCTTATGTTATTCTATATATGACTATTATACTATATGACTATATATGTTATTATGTTATTATGTTATTATGTTATTATGTTATTATGTTATTATGTTATTATGTATATATGTATATATGTATATATGTATATATGTATATATGTTTATATTTATATTCTTTATATACTTCCTCATTTATTATTTTCTTATTACTATCTATTTATTATTACCTATACTTTATCTACTTTATATTATTACTACCTTTACTTTATATTATTACTACTTATACTTTATATTATTACTACTTATACTTTATATTATTACTACTTATACTTTATATTATTACTACTTATACTTTATATTATTACTACTATACTTTATATATGCTAAAAATTCAT
>NW_001861809.1:0-805 GCF_000209125.1 Entamoeba dispar SAW760
ATATAAGGATTGAAGGGAATAAGATTAATAGTTCTTAATCAAGAGAATTAATGATTAAATCTTAGAAATAAGATTAAATCGAATAAAATGGTAACATATCATGAACTTTAAAATGGAGTGTGAAAATCTACGGAAGAGTTCTCTTTTCTTCTTAACAAAAGTAAACTCCACTGAAATGAATCAATCAGAGAAGTGGAATTTATTGGCTTTGTAAGAAATTCAACATATGATTGAATTGTGGTATTTTTGCAGTCTTCATAAAAATTAAAGGGAATCTTAGCATAAAGCTAATTAAAGAATTCTTTTGCTCGTACTAATAACCGCAACAGGTCTCCAAGAAGCAAAATCTTTAGTTAAATAGAATAACGCAGGTAAGGGAAGTCGGCAACATAGCTCTGTAAGTTAGCAAGAAAGAGTAGCTCTGGTGATTTCCTTGTAAAAGGATTAAAATCGAATCAGAACTTTAAAGGTTAGGGGAATCCGACTGTTTAATAAAAACATAGCATTCTGATAAATCTAAAAGGTTCATTACAGAATGTGATTTCTGCCCAGTGCTCTGAATGTCAAGGTAATGAAATTTACTTAAGCGCGGGTTAACGGCGGGAGTAACTATGACTCTCTTAAGGTAGCCAAATGCCTCGTCATCTAATTAGTGACGCGCATGAATGGATCACCGTGATTCCCACTGTCCCTATCTGCAATCTAGTGAAACCACAGTCAAGGGAACGGGCTTGATTGGAACGGCGGGGAAAGAAGACCCTGTTGAGCTTGACTCTAATTTATCATGTGAAATCGATTTTTTGGT
>NW_001861808.1:0-932 GCF_000209125.1 Entamoeba dispar SAW760
TTTAAAGGTATAAGAGGAATAGAATAGTATAAAGGTATAAAGGTATAACACTATAACACTATAGTCATATAGTCATATAAAGGTATAACTCTATAAGAATATAAGAATAGAATAGGGTAACACTATAGGAATAATATAAAGATAAAATAGAAAGTCTATATAGGATAAAGATAGAGTAAGAATAATAGAACATAAAAGGTTATAGATATCTAAACATTTACACATATATGAATATATAGATAGAAAAGGATCTAGAAATAAGAATAGAAAAGTATCTAGATGTATATATAGATATAAAGATAAGAACTAAGATGTAAGATGTAAGATGTAAGATATAAGATATAAGATATAAGATATAAGTAAACATATAGATTATAGGAGGCATAAAAAGTGTAAGGCCTCTGCGGGAATCGAACCCACGACCTTTCCCTTACTAGGGGAACGCACTGCCATCTATGCTAAGAGGCCTTCCAAGGATGGAGGTATATATAATATAAAAAAAAGGTGTAATATATATATAAAAAGTTGAAATAAATAAATATAAAAAGTTGGAATATATATATATAAAAGGTGTAATATATATAAAAGGTGTAATATATATAAAAGAAGGAATATATATATATATAAGGAAGAATAAATATAAATAAAAGATAAGGTATAATAAAATAATAAAGGTATAAAGTTATATAGATATATAAATATATATATAGATATAGATATAAAGGAATAAAGTAGAAAAGTAGAAAAGTAGAAATGATAAAGTTTAATATATAACATAAGTTATAAAGTGATAAGTGACATATATATAGATATAAAAGGGTACATAAAGATAGAATATAGTAAAATGCAAGAGGTGGGGGTCGAACCCACGCCTCCGAAGAGAACAGTACCTTAAACTGCCGCCTTGGACCACTCGGCCACTCTTGCTGGTG
>NW_001861807.1:0-924 GCF_000209125.1 Entamoeba dispar SAW760
TTATTATCCTTACCTTTTTATACACCTATTATATATATATATATATTATTTATTATATATATTATATCCTTTATATTATATATCATATATCATATCCTTTATACTTTATATACCTTTAATATCTTACTTTATTACTTTATTACTTTATTCCTTTATTCCTTTATTACTTTATTCCTATATTACTTTATTCCTTTATTCCTTTATTACTTTATTCCTATATTCCTTTATTACTTTATTCCTTTATTCCTTTATTACTTAATTATCTTACTTTACAGTACTCCCCCCATTTTTATACTAATTTATTAGAAGTCTTCAATAGTATAGCTGGTTAGTATCTTCGCCTGTCACGTGAAAGACCGGGGTTCGAATCCCCGTTGAAGAGTTCACTTTTTATACTATAATATTTCTTTTTATAAGTATATATATGACTATTTATTATACTATTTTTTGTTACAATAAAATATATATTATTCCTTTCTTATATATATTTATTTTTATTTATTATATTTCTTTTTTACTATATTATTTATATTCTTTATAAAAAGAGTACGACAGTGGCAGGATTTGAACCTACGCATCCAGAGGATAATTGATTTCAAGTCAATCGCCTTAGACCACTCGGCCACACTGTCAATCTGAGTACTATTATTATATGAACCTATATATATATATTTATTTATGTATGTATGTATTTTCTGTTTTTATTATATAACTATCATTATATCAACCTTTATACATCTAACTATATATATATAACTATAACTATTCTTTCTTATATTTTATCCTTTCTTTTATATATATATACCTCTACCATATTTTACTTATATACTTATTATCCTTACACTTTTTATACACCTATTATATATATATATATATTATTTATTATATATATTATATCCTTTATATTATATATCATATATCATA
>NW_001861806.1:0-965 GCF_000209125.1 Entamoeba dispar SAW760
CAGATTGGATATTATTAGCCATAGTGGTTCACCGGAAGATATTCTATCATATAACAACATAGACTCTCATTTTGGTGACCACCAGTACACACAGACTGATCATAATGTATCATTAATTAATGTAGATCCAAGGTTGGTGAATTTTGAGAATTCAAATTATAATGAAGCTATGCCACAAAAGAATCTAGATTTTGTTGATATTAGTTGTTTCATAGCAATGGACGATTGTTTTCAAGAAGATTATCCATCAGAGACTTCCTTTATAGAACATGGGTTTATTCAAAATATATGCCATTATGAATAAATTCAATTTTTTAAACAATTTTTTGGTTGTTTTTATGAAGAAATTCAAATAATATTGAATTTGTTTTAATTTTTTTGAAAGTTAATTAATGGAAAACAAAAGATATTAAATAATATGAACTAACTTATTTATAAAATTCTTCGAATAATAAGAAAAATAAAATCATAGTATAAAAATAATAAATGAACAGAATAACTATTGAACTGATTCATTAACAATGAATATTCTTAATCTTTATTAGTGTAAAATAACAAATAGAATATAAAAGTATAAATCTAACAAATAAGAATATAGAAACAATAATGGAATAACAAATTATATTAATGAACATAAACTAGAAATGATGGTCTTTGATAGAATAAATAAAAGTGATAAAAGAAAATAATATTTACATTCGTCTTTAAATAAATACCATTATTTTTACTGAATAAAGTTTTATTGTTATATCTAATTAAAATAAAATCAATTGATTAATTTTAAATAAATTTTGATAAAATAATGAAAATAGTAACCAAATCAATTGTAAATGGCTTATAAAAATAATCATTAATAATACTACAATATGGGTGTCTCATAAACACTATTATTGACTATAATAAACAAATCATTAGTGTTAAACTAACTCATTCTTTCAATAAAATAATGAATTAATAAATAAAGT
>NW_001861805.1:0-937 GCF_000209125.1 Entamoeba dispar SAW760
GTATAAAAGACTTATATATTAAATTTAAATGTCAAAAATTGGTATAAACCCAATAAAGGACAGATGAGAAAAGAAGAAATAAATCTTCTGTGAAGAATTTCGAATTAAATAATTCGAAAATTCAAAATAGTTTTGGGTCTCAAAAAACCCACGAGAAACAAAACTATTTTGAGTAGTATTTAATTATGTTAAGCATTCTTAAAATAAATTATAAACATATTTACAGCTTCATTAAATAAAACCATAAACATACATTACCATAAAAGCATTAAGAGAATAAGGATGATTAATAATAATTAATGCTACTATATAATGAGAGGAATAATAAAGAGAGAATATAGCATTTACGTTTGTTTAAATAATAAATTATGAGAGAATAGCACAGTTTGTCAATAAAATAATAAATAAAATAAGTATTCATAATATTTAGGGAGAATAATATAAGAGATAAACAGAATAAGTAATCTCATAGAAGAGATTAATTAAAGAAATAAGAAATGATTATTAAAAGAATTTAATATAATCATAATAGATATATGTTGTTAAGAATGAAAGAATTTAAAGAAATAAATATAAGACTGAATATAAAGAAAATTGTACTTGATCTAACTATATAAAAGTAATTAGATGACAGAACAGATTTAAATAATATAAGTTTGTTTTTTAGTATAATTAGTAAATAAAAAAGAAGTCAAAAGTAGGAGAATAAAGAAAGGAAAAATGGATATAAATACAAAAGAGAAGTAAGAATAAAGAATCCTTCCTTTTAAAAAGGAAGAAGAATAAAATATCTGGTTGATCCTGCCAGTATTATATGCTGATGTTAAAGATTAAGCCATGCATGTGTAAGTATAAAGACCAAGTAGGATGAAACTGCGGACGGCTCATTATAACAGTAATAGTTTCTTTGGTTAGTAAAGTACAAGGATAGCTTGGA
>NW_001861804.1:0-852 GCF_000209125.1 Entamoeba dispar SAW760
TTCTTTTGAGAATCGGATAGTATAATCAATATCCTCTTGTTTAGGTTCAGATAACTCTAAATCATATGGAAGGGTTTCTAATCTGTGTCGTGATACTTCATCTTTTACTTCTTTGATTACATCTTCAACTGTAACAATATGGTGTGCAAATCGATTTAGCTTTGCTCCAGTATCACGAAGAAAAATATTTGTATCAACAATTAAATAATCGTGAAGTAAATCCTCCATCTGTTTTCTTTCTTGTTTTTTTTTTTTTCATTTTAGGGTTCTAAATTTGTTTTTTGTTTTTGTTATTTATTACAGAAAATAATAATATGTTTTTTATTCTTAAAAATTATGATTTATAAATTATCTATTATTATTTTCGAGTTTATTATCTATATTTAAATTTGAACTATTGATATATTTTTACACAATCTGAGAATTTAGAATTATATGAAACAATATTTATTTAAATTATTTACTATACCAATAAAATTATCAGATCGTCCGAAATAACAAACTAAAAAAGATAGAAAAAAAACAACGAATCTATTAATAGAAATAAAAGAACAAATTCTTCAAATTTTCAATGAACTTAAAAAGAAGTATTCTAATAAAAAATGAAATAAGTATAATAAAATATAGTAAAAAATCAAAAAGTAAAAAGAAAATAGAACATAAAAGTTAAAATTAAAAAAACCCCTTTTTTTTTAAAAAAAAAAAAAAAAAAGTGATCTTAATTAACTGAAAAGCAAGTAAAGAAAATAAGATGGGAAAGGTGTTTTTAGAGAGACAAACATGTGTTATGACTGAAAAATTAGGTAAAAATGAAGTTTATGTTGTTGTGAAACAAACAAATTTTATGTTGTG
>NW_001861803.1:0-877 GCF_000209125.1 Entamoeba dispar SAW760
TTTAGAGAATATTAAAAGATTACTAAGAGACTACTAGACTAATACGCTAAGAGATATTAAGAGACTATTAGACTAATACATAGGTGAGAATGTTAATGTTTGTATTATTTAATTTATAACAATATACTAACCAAATAGATTATTAGACTAAGAGATTTAAAAGACTACTAGACTATTATAAGATATTAAAAGACTACTAGACTACACAAGATATTAAAAGACTATTAATGTTTGTATTATTTAAACACAAAGAGATTATTAATGTTTGTATTATTTAATTTATAATTCTATACTAACCAAATAGATGAATAACTATGTATAATATAATAGTTTTGGGTCTCAAAAAACCCACGAGAAACAAAACTATTTTGAGTAGTATTTAATTATGTTAAGCATTCTTAAAATAAATTATAAACATATTTACAGCTTCATTAAATAAAACCATAAACATACATTACCATAAAAGCATTAAGAGAATAAGGATGATTAATAATAATTAATGCTACTATATAATGAGAGGAATAATAAAGAGAGAATATAGCATTTACGTTTGTTTAAATAATAAATTATGAGAGAATAGCACAGTTTGTCAATAAAATAATAAATAAAATAAGTATTCATAATATTTAGGGAGAATAATATAAGAGATAAACAGAATAAGTAATCTCATAGAAGAGATTAATTAAAGAAATAAGAAATGATTATTAAAAGAATTTAATATAATCATAATAGATATATGTTGTTAAGAATGAGAGAATTTAAAGAAATAAATATAAGACTGAATATAAAGAAAATTGTACTTTGATCTAACTATATAAAAGTAATTAGATGACAGAACAGATTTAAATAATATAAGTTTGTTTTTTAGTATAATTAG
>NW_001861802.1:0-1068 GCF_000209125.1 Entamoeba dispar SAW760
AAGCAAGTATTATGCCACTTAACTACGAAGCCTAATAGTATAATATAAAAGGTTATAAGTAAAATCTAATAAGTCAGTAAGGCACTTAACTACGAAAGGGAATAATATAATAGGATATATCTAAAGTCTAATAGGATAAAATATATAGTTAGAAAGTTAGAAAGTAATAGTATATATAGGTATAATATATAGGAAATACTTAATATATATATATAAATATATACATAAGGATGATAAAATAAGGTATAAAAGAATATAATATATAATATATAATATATAATATATATAATATATAGGAAGATAATAATAAGAATAAATAGATAAATATAAAAGTAGAAGTATAATAAAAAAAGGGCACAATCGGATTTGAACCAATGACCACGGGAACTGCAGTCCTATGCTCTACCGCTGAGCTATGCGCCCTGTATAAAGAAGAAAGTAAGAATAAATAAGGAATAATATAAAGATAAGGTGTATAATATAAAGAAAAGGGAAATAATATAAAGAAAAGGTGAATAATATAAAGTGATAATATATATAATATAATATATATATAAGAATATATAAAGTGGAATATAAAAGGTATAATAAATAATAAATAAAAGAATAGGTAATAATATAAAGAAATAAATAGGAAGAATATAATATAAAAAAGATATATAATAAATGAATAAATAATAAATAATAAATAATAGAATAAATAAAAGATAATAATATATAATATATATAATAAATAATAAAAGTGGAGTCTAAAGTAAAAAACGCCCCCCGTGGGGCTCGAACCCACGACCTTACGGTTAAAAGCCGCACGCTCTACCGACTGAGCTAGGAAGGCTTACACCATAAGGAAGGGTATATAAGAAGTGAAGCATGATAGAAAGTATAAGGTATAAGGTATAAAGTAGGAAGTATAAAAGATATAAGATATAGGATATGGTATATAATATAAAGTATAAAAATTATAATATATAATATATAAAAAAAAGATATAGTATAAAGTAAGAAGTATAAAAGTTATAATATATAATATATAGTATAAAAGATATAAGATATAAGATATAAATATAA
>NW_001861801.1:0-977 GCF_000209125.1 Entamoeba dispar SAW760
TTATAATAACTATAACAATTACTAGTACACTAAAAGTTATTTGATATTTATTACTTTTTATAGAAAATGATTTAATTATCCATTTATTCATTAATCATTAAAATGAATTGTTAAAAATTATTTTATCTATACTGCGTCAAGAATTAATAATAACTATAACAATTACTAGTACACTAAAAGTTATTTGATATTTATTACTTTTTATAGAAAATGATTTAATTATCAATAATTAATAAATTATGTTAGAATGAATTGTTAAAAATTATTTTATCTATACTGCGTCAAGAATTAATAATAACTATAACAATTACTAGTACACTAAAAGTTATTTGATATTTATTACTTTTTATAGAAAATGATTTAATTATCAATAATTAATAAATTATGTTAGAATGAATTGTTAAAAATTATTTTATCTATACTGCGTCAAGAATTAATAATAACTATAACAATTACTAGTACACTAAAAGTTATTTGATATTTATTACTTTTTATAGAAAATGATTTAATTATCCATTTATTCATTAATCATTAAAATGAATTGTTAAAAATTATTTTATCTATACTGCGTCAAGAATTAATAATAACTATAACAATTACTAGTACACTAAAAGTTATTTGATATTTATTACTTTTTATAGAAAATGATTTAATTATCAATAATTAATAAATTATGTTAGAATGAATTGTTAAAAATTATTTTATCTATACTGCGTCAAGAATTAATAATAACTATAACAATTACTAGTACACTAAAAGTTATTTGATATTTATTACTTTTTATAGAAAATGATTTAATTATCAATAATTAATAAATTATGTTAGAATGAATTGTTAAAAATTATTTTATCTATACTGCGTCAAGAATTAATAATAACTATAACAATTACTAGTACACTAAAGTTATTTGATATTTATTACTTTTTATAGAAATGATTTAATTATCCATTTTTCATAATCATTAAATGAATGTAAAA
>NW_001861800.1:0-475 GCF_000209125.1 Entamoeba dispar SAW760
CTTTTAGTGTACTAGTAATTGTTATAGTTATTATTTATTCTTGACGCAGTACATTTGAGATATTAATAATTATTAAAATAATAGTGTTCTATTTATAGATTATTTTTTGTTATTCATTGTAGAAATAACATTTTTTAAATCAAGATTTTATGAAGTATAAGTTATTTATTTTTAAATCAACATTTTTCAAAAAATCTTTTCTATTAAAAAACTATATTATTTTATTATTTAAACTATTTCAATTCAAACGTTAAAAAGATGAATAAAATCGTTCAATTTATCATTACAACATCATTAAATAAAGAGTTGTTTAGAATTCAATTCTGAACAACTTTTACCTTATAAATTTTTATACTTTCGTTGACATTTTTTGAGATATTAATATAAAAAAATAATGATTAATATTAAAAAGAAATACATAATGAAGATAAAACAAAATAAATAAATCATGAATAATAACTAATACAGATTAAGA
>NW_001861799.1:0-909 GCF_000209125.1 Entamoeba dispar SAW760
AAACGACAATGGCAGGATTCGAACCTACGCTCCAAATGTAAACTCCTTAGCAGGGAGCCGCCTTAACCGCTCGGCCACATTGTCTTTGATTAATATTGCTATCTCTTATTATATATTTTTTTATAAATTTTATACTTATTATATCTTATTTATATATATATTCTATCTTTTTTTTTATATCTATTTTATATCTTCTATTCACTTATTCATATATATATATATTTATTTATATATTTATATATATATACAACTCTTACCTTCATATATTACACTTATTCATGTATATATATACAACTCTTACCTTCTTATAGAAGTCTTCAATAGTATAGCTGGTTAGTATCTTCGCCTGTCACGTGAAAGACCGGGGTTCGAATCCCCGTTGAAGAGTTCACTTTTTATACTATATATATGTATATATTCTTATTTATTAGTCACTTATACTATTAACTTTATCTATTCCTCTTATATATTATACTTATTATACTTATTATATATATTATATCTATTCTTACTCTATACCTTTATTATATTATTTATATTATATATATTATATATATTTATTATCCTTATTATTTTTATTATTCCACTTCTTATCTATTATATCTATTCTCACTTCTTATACTTACTACTGTTACATCTCTTACATCTCTTACATTTCTTACATTTCTTACATCTCTTACATCTCTTACATCTCTTACATCTCTTACATCTCTTATTCCTCTTACTATACCTACTACTCTTACTACTCTTACTATACCTACTATACCTACTACTCTTACTACTCCTACTTTCCCCCTCCCCTTTATTGTTAATGGGGGTGTAGCTCAGATGGTAGAGCACTCGCTTTGCATGCGAGGGGCAAGGGGATCGATACCCCTCACCTCCATTATTATCTATTATTACCTTTAA
>NW_001861798.1:0-359 GCF_000209125.1 Entamoeba dispar SAW760
GGAAAAACCATCGGATTAACACTAGACCAAAATTTTAAGATGGTAAAAGCTCGATTTGCCGAAAAGGATGACGTGGTTACCAACAAATATTCGGCATTTTCGGCGACATGTTTGTATGGATAATCTGAATCGTTTTCTATTTTTAGAAATTTTATAAATTATTTGTATGGATAATCTGAATCGTTTTCTAATTTTAGAAAAACTTTGAAGTTATTAATAAATTTATGAAGTAAAACAATAGTTTTTTCTAATAAATAACTAACAAAAGTTGTATAAATGAAAGAAAAATATTGATAGTTAAATGAAACCTGATAAAATACGTATCATTCAAAATACATTGAATGATGGCAGTAAGCCTG
>NW_001861797.1:0-939 GCF_000209125.1 Entamoeba dispar SAW760
TAATGAGACAAAAAAGGCACAATCGGATTTGAACCAATGACCACGGGAACTGCAGTCCTATGCTCTACCGCTGAGCTATGCGCCCAAACGAACACATTTAACAGATACACAGCATCTCAGGAAGGTTAGTGGTAGATATACATAATAGTGGAATAGTCATATAGTCATATAGTCATATAAAGTTATAAAGAGATAATAATATAATAATATAGTGATATAAAAAAGTATAAAAGTATATAAGTATATAAGTATATAAGTATATAAGTATATAAGAATAAAGGTATAATACATATAAAGATAATATGATAATATGATATAAAAGTATAAAGGTAAAAATATAAAAAAATACAGGTGAACATAATAAGAGAAATATATAAGAATATAATAAGGTAAGAAATATAAAATAATTAAGAATAATAATATAAATACATAATATATATTGTCGTACATAGAATAAAAAACGCCCCCCGTGGGGCTCGAACCCACGACCTTACGGTTAAAAGCCGCACGCTCTACCGACTGAGCTAGGAAGGCAACTGATAGAAGAATAGAGGGTGTATAAATATAAAAATAAGTAAGTAAGTATGTATGTATGTATGTAGTAGGTAGGTACATATAGATAATATATTATATAAATAATAAGAAGGAAGGAAGTAAGTTGTAGTAGGTAGGTAGGTACATATAGATAATATATATAGATATAGAAGGGAAGAATATAAAAAGAAAAGATATAATATAGTGAATATAAGTAATATAAGCAATATAAGTAATATAAGTAGGAAAGTTAATATATATATAATAAAGTTAATAATAGTCGTAAAGAATATATAAGTTAATAGGATATTTAAAAATTCAAACATAATATAAGCACACTAAAAGACAACGTGGGCCGAGTGGTCTAAAGCGTGTGACTAGAAATCACTTCTCCTCTGGAGGCGT
>NW_001861796.1:0-743 GCF_000209125.1 Entamoeba dispar SAW760
TGTTATATAAAACATTTGTATGTTGGGTTTTTGTTATTCTTTTTTGTTATTCTTTTTTGTTATTCACTATTTTTAGGTCATTTTTTGTTATTCTTTTTTGTTATTCAAAGGTAATGCTCAATGATGAAATAATCATGAAAAAATTGTTAAAAAATGAGGTCTTCAGATTACCTCCAAGAACATTTTTTACCTTATAAGTTTTCATTAAAACAACCTTGTTACAGAGATATGATAAAATTGACTCAGTGACAAAAAATATTGACTCTACTCATCTATACGTCCTTCAATACTTTATCTACAAAACAATTATTTTATTTGATATATCAGTATTATAATTATTATTTTATATTATATGAAAAACGATGTATATTTAAGATAAGTCATTTTTTGTGTCTCAAAAAAATCATGATAGAAGTATCATTTTTTATAAATTTTTATTAATAAATCACTTGTTTAAAATTAATATCTGAACAACTTTTACCTTATAAATTTTTATACTTTCGTTGACATTTTTTGAGATATGAATGATTATTTTTATTAAAGACTATTAAAAAATTATTTAATATCTTTATATCTCATTCTTTAAATTAAATTCTGTTTAACAATTATCTTAATCTGTATTAGTTATTATTCATGATTTATTTATTTTATTTTATCTTCATTATGTATTTCTTTTTAATATTAATCATTATTTTTTTATATTAATATCTCAAAAAATGTCAACGAAAGTATAAAAATTATAA
>NW_001861795.1:0-802 GCF_000209125.1 Entamoeba dispar SAW760
AGGTATAATAGAGATATAAGAAATGAGAGATATAGGAAAGGAATAGATATATAGAGAAATAGATATATAGATAATAAAAAGTTAAAAGTATATATAAGAATAAGACAATATATATAAGATACAGTTAAAAGAATGCATCCGGTGGGGTTCGAACCCACGCATCTTGCGATAGCCGTTCTTGAGACGGCCCCCTTAGACCACTCGGGCACGAATGCTTCGTTATAGAAAGGGAAAAGAGTAAGAAAATGAATAGGAATAGTAATAATAATAAAAAGGAATAAAATACATAATAAGGTGTACATATACATAAGGGTGTATAAGTTGTATAAGTTGTATAAGTTGTATAAGTTGTATAGATAAGAAAGATAGTATAAGTAGTATAAATACTAAGATACATATATAATAGAAGTAAAGATAATATAGTAAGAAGTAGAATAAGAAGTGTATAAGTATAATAAACATAATAAACATAATAAACATAATAAACATAATAAAGAACATAATAATAATAAACATAATAATAATAATAATAGAAATAAGAATATAGATATATATAATATAATAATATATAAAGAAACATATAAGTGAAGTGTATAAAAAGAATGCATCCGGTGGGGTTCGAACCCACGCATCTTCCGATAGCCGAGCTTAAATCGGCCCCCTTAGACCACTCGGGCACGAATGCTTTGATATATAAATACAGAAATAATGAAGTCTATAAAACTATAAAGGTATAAGTCAGACTATAAGATACACACATATAGTATAGACTAGTAATAATAAAGTGATAAAGTGATAAAGT
>NW_001861794.1:0-943 GCF_000209125.1 Entamoeba dispar SAW760
ATAAAAGATATGAAAAATACAAGAATAATAAATATGAATATAAAGAAAACACAACAAATCAAACAAATAGAATTTTAATTGATGTGTTGTATTGTTTTGAATTAATTTGTTAAATAAGAAATTAAGAAATAAACAAATAGAAAGCATAATAAAAGTAATAAATATCAATGTAAATAACGAGAAAGAATACATTAATAATATTAAAAAGTCACATAGAATAAAAGAAACAACTAAAAGATACATTGAAATAAAAATAAACTCAATCATAGAATATAAAATAGAGTGTAATTCAATAATAAAAAACATCAATATGAAAATAATTCTGTTGGTATTGATGATGAATGTCTTAACTCTATCATCAATCAAGTTAAATAAATGAAAATAATAAATGTGTAAATATTAATAACGATTTGAAGAGAAAACAAATGATGAAATAATTAAAAAATGTAAAAAGAAACAAGGAATAATGAGAATAAGAGAAAGAAAATAACAAAAGAAATCAAAACAATAATTACAAAAGTTAGAGGATAGTATTTAAACAAAAAGTAATTCAATAAAATATAACGATAATTATTAATAATGAATTCATTAATTTTTACAATAAGTGATTAACAATAATAATCACCTGATAATATTCATAAGTATAACAGAATTACAGAATACTAATTAAAATAACTAATAGAACAATTGAATAAGAAGAGGATAAAGAGATATTTAATAGGAAATTAGTATTCAATATAATTGTAAAATAATTTATAAACAACTCCATTGTTTATTTTATATTTTAATGATTTTAATAAAAAGGAAATATAAAGTAATTAAATTTATATTGTCTTAGAGTTGAATTATATATCTCAAATAAACATATAGTATTGAATATTATTTCTTTTACTCCTGTTTCTGTATTATAAAATTATTGATTTATTTTAAATATCTCTTCTAA
>NW_001861793.1:0-979 GCF_000209125.1 Entamoeba dispar SAW760
GTTGATTTCTTACAAGCCAATAAATTCCACTTCTCTGATTGATTCATTTCAGTGGAGTTTACTTTTGTTAAGAAGAAAAGAGAACTCTTCCGTAGATTTTCACACTCCATTTTAAAGTTCATGATATGTTACCATTTTATTCGATTTAATCTTATTTCTAAGATTTAATCATTAATTCTCTTGATTAAGAACTATTAATCTTATTCCCTTTCAATCCTTATATTGACTATATGTCACTTATATATTTCTTAAGGATTTCCATCTGTAATTTAGGATCGATTCACCCTAATCCAAGTAATGTTGTTTAGGAACCTTTCTCCTCTTCAGTTCTAAGATGTTTTTTTCCTCTTCTTAGTATTTGCTACTACCACCAAGATCTGCACTAAGGACAGTTTCAATCTAAATTACTTTAAATCTTTACTACTTTTGTTGTCCTTACGCCATTTCGTTTCCTTACTCGTTAAAATGTCTTCATTTTAACGGTCGAGTATCAGTTAAGAAATTATAATGCCATCCATTTTCAGGACTCATTCATTCGATAGGTGAGTTGTTACACATTCCTTAGCGGTTTCCGACTTCCATGGCCACCGTCCTATTGTCAATATGAATGAATACCTTTTGTGGTACTCGTTATGTTTCTTTTTGGCACTTTATCTCGACGTTCGGTTCATCCCGCATCGCCAGTCCTGCTTACCAGACTTGGCCGATTCAAAGTATGTTTATATTTAAATTCCTGAAGTGTATTTAACACTGAGAATTCTTCTTTGTTTATTCATAGTTTGACAAGATGTTGAGTGAAAATACTCACCCATTACACCTAATCATTATCTTTACCAATCAATACTATTAATACTTTGACCTTCCTAAGGGAATATTCAGGTGGAACCAGCTACTAGATAGTTCGATGAGTCTTTCGCCCCTATACTCAAATATGACAAGTAATTGCACGTTACACTGCGTGATCTTCCCCAAGTTCCTC
>NW_001861792.1:0-713 GCF_000209125.1 Entamoeba dispar SAW760
ATTTTATCTATACTGCGTCAAGAATTAATAATAACTATAACAATTACTTTTACACTAAAAGTTATTTGATATTTATTACTTTTTATAGAAAATGATTTAATTATCCATTTATTCATTAATCATTAAAATGAATTGTTAAAAATTATTTTATCTATACTGCGTCAAGAATTAATAATAACTATAACAATTACTAGTACACTAAAAGTTATTTGATATTTATTACTTTTTATAGAAAATGATTTAATTATCAATAATTAATAAATTATGTTAGAATGAATTGTTAAAAATTATTTTATCTATACTGCGTCAAGAATTAATAATAACTATAACAATTACTAGTACACTAAAAGTTATTTGATATTTATTACTTTTTATAGAAAATGATTTAATTATCAATAATTAATAAATTATGTTAGAATGAATTGTTAAAAATTATTTTATCTATACTGCGTCAAGAATTAATAATAACTATAACAATTACTAGTACACTAAAAGTTATTTGATATTTATTACTTTTTATAGAAAATGATTTAATTATCCATTTATTCATTAATCATTAAAATGAATTGTTAAAAATTATTTTATCTATACTGCGTCAAGAATTAATAATAACTATAACAATTACTAGTACACTAAAAGTTATTTGATATTTATTACTTCTTATAGAAAATGATTTAATTATCCATTTATTCATTAATCATTAAAATGAATTG
>NW_001861791.1:0-939 GCF_000209125.1 Entamoeba dispar SAW760
ACATGAATAATTTTAAAATATAATAAACAAATGAAAATACATCGATCACTCTCTACTAAAGAAAAAGACTGAACATGAAATAACAATATAAAAGTATAAATCAAAATAAATAAAAGAATAAATAAAATAAATGGTATTTCAATATGTCAATAAGGGATAAATTATGTTGAAAAATAGGTTAATCAAATTATATTCATACCATTAATTAAAGAATAATCAAAATAATAATAATAATAATAGAAAAGGAAATAGTTTTACTTCTTTTAAACTATTAAATTAACAAAATTTTGAAGGAGAAAAATATAGAAAAGAAAGAAAATAAATAAATAAGAGAAATAAGAAAATAAGAAATAGTAAAGACATAAGAAATAAAGAACATAAGAATAAAAAAAGAAATATATATAAAAGAAAAAGAAATAAAAAGTAAAGAAATAAGTAAGAGTAGATAATGGTTTAATTAACACAGTTCACATAGGTGAAATTACATCACAACGATCACTCTGTATAGAGACATTTACATGGGGTAATTGTATATCATTATATTCATATCTATGATATCCACAATAATTCAATAAGTCATTCAAGTTTATAACTATTATATCTTTTACCATTAATTTGATAATCAAATATTACACCTTGTTATTTTAACATTCATATTGTTTCTATAATGAATAATCAAATTATTGATATTACTACTGAAATTAGTTTCATTTTAGGTTATTAAAATGTCAAAATTTTTCAAGGAGAAATGTATAGAATTGAAGTTCAATAGTAAATACTAGAAATAACTTGTCAACACATACTAATTTTCATAAGAAATAATAAATATAAAAGAATTAATTTAAGAAATATATAAAAGAAAAGTAAAATAAGAAATAAAGAAATTTAATAAGTAAATGATGAAAGGATAGAAAGAACAGAACAATAAAATGAAAAGAA
>NW_001861790.1:0-645 GCF_000209125.1 Entamoeba dispar SAW760
ATATATATAATAAATATAATAATATATAATATATAATATATAAGGGAAGTACATAAAAAGAATATAGTATAGATTAAATATAGATGAAGGGGGCTTAGCTCAGTGGCAGAGCAGCTGACTCCAGATCAGCCGGTCAGTGGTTCAATCCCTCTAGCCCTCACTTTTTATACATATAGTATCCATAAAGTATAGATAAAGTAAGATATAGTATATTTAGTGTATAAGTAGAGGATACATATAGTAAGATAGTAAGATAGTATGATAGTATGATAGTATGATAGTATGATAGTATGATAGTAAGATAATAAGAAAGTATGGCATCTATAGTCATATATAGAACAATAAATAGTCATATAAACACTGGAAAGTGATATAAAAGATATAAAAGGATATAAGATATAAAATAAATAAAATATATATATATAACATATAAAAAAAATAAAGAAGTAAGTTTAAGTTATAAAAGGTTATATAAAAGAGTGAATAAGTTAGTCGGAATAGTTAAAGAATAGAATAGTATAGTCATATAAACATATAAACATATAAACATATAATAATATATAGATAATATAAATAGAAAGAAATATATATAATATAAACATAATATGTAAACAGATTATATGATAAAGTAGTTATAGTAAGCTC
>NW_001861789.1:0-785 GCF_000209125.1 Entamoeba dispar SAW760
ATTGTTTATTTGTGTTTGATTCTTTTTTATTTCTTCTTCAATCTCTTTACTGACTGTTTCTCGTGCTTTTTGAATCATTTCATCTGAAATGGTTCGTTCTTCTTTTTTGTTTGAAGTTCTTTAATAGTTTCTTCTATTTCTTTAATTTTATTTTGAAGTGTGTTGATTTCTTATTTGTTATATTCTTCTTCTTTATCTTATGTTTTTTATTTATGTTATTTTTAATTTATTATTATGTTGTTTTATTTCATTTCTTTGTTTTTGATTCATTTTTCATTTATTTTATATCTTCTTCTTTCACTTTGTTTTATATTTGTTTTCTTATTTGTTTTTATTTATTATTTTATTATTTCTTATTGAATATACTTCTTGGACAATATTATACATTTTCTTTATCTTATTATTTTTTATTTATTTCTGAATATTCTCATTTCTCATTTCACTTCTTATTCTTTTATTTTTTATTTTAATTTCATTTATTGTTAATAATTTAGATTTCTTATTTATATATTATTTATTATCATTATATTTACTTTCTTTTTTATTTGTTTTTATTTGTGTTCTTCTTTTTCTATTCACTTTTCTCTTGTTATTTCTTTTATCATTATCATTATGTATTTTATTATTATTTCATTCATTCTTTTCTTTGAACTTGATACCTGTTTGTTGATTGATTTTCTTTATAAGACTCTATGGTATTACTCAATGAGCATATCAACAAAATATGATGTATATTCTGAATTGATAAAAGGATATGAATAAAATGTAGATAATTAAGTATTAAT
>NW_001861788.1:0-759 GCF_000209125.1 Entamoeba dispar SAW760
TAATACTGATGCTGAATATCTGAAGATGGGTATTACTTCAGTATTAATTCTTGTAATATAACTTCTATTACTACTTTCATCAGTATTTATTTCTTCCATTTTCTTCATCATCTTTTCTTTGATGATTTTACAATTGAATGTATCATTAATTTCATCTGACTGCCATACACCTAAATATTTATACAAGTCCTCTCCTTCAATTATTGGGATGTTTTGCATTCCATCTGGTATTTTATTGATGTTCTTTAATACCATTCCTGATTTATTTTCATTTCCATCCCTATTCCACTTATTATTTGTTTAATTTCATTGTGGATTGTTCCCATTTCTTCACTACTTTGTGTCATTATTCTCAAATCATCCATATATAATGTATGGTTTGCTTTTGGGAACTTCTCTTCTATGATTTGAGAAATTACATTCATTTTGATGAAGAAGAGTAGAGTTGATAATGAATCATATTGTAAAATTCATCAATTTAATACATCCTAATATTCATTATATTTATATCATATGAATATCTTCAATATGTTCATCATACTTTCTACAATGTCTATGATGACACCCTCTACATTAAAATATTTAAGTGCTTCTATTACCCATTCATGATTTACTGAGTCATATGCTTTCTTAATGTCATAATATGACTCTACATATTTTGGGTATTTCTCTTCTTTCTGCTGCTTTAACATATAACTGTTAATTAATCCTTCTTTAGCAGCAAGAGATTGCAGTTTACATCCCAATTGATTTTTCTAA
>NW_001861787.1:0-1009 GCF_000209125.1 Entamoeba dispar SAW760
GAAATGATTAATTATCCATTTATCATAATCATAAAATGAATGTAAAAATTATTTTATCTATACTGCGTCAAGAATTAATAATAACTATAACAATTACTAGTACACTAAAAGTTATTTGATATTTATTACTTTTTATAGAAAATGATTTAATTATCCATTTATTCATTAATCATTAAAATGAATTGTTAAAAATTATTTTATCTATACTGCGTCAAGAATTAATAATAACTATAACAATTACTAGTACACTAAAAGTTATTTGATATTTATTACTTTTTATAGAAAATGATTTAATTATCAATAATTAATAAATTATGTTAGAATGAATTGTTAAAAATTATTTTATCTATACTGCGTCAAGAATTAATAATAACTATAACAATTACTAGTACACTAAAAGTTATTTGATATTTATTACTTTTTATAGAAAATGATTTAATTATCAATAATTAATAAATTATGTTAGAATGAATTGTTAAAAATTATTTTATCTATACTGCGTCAAGAATTAATAATAACTATAACAATTACTAGTACACTAAAAGTTATTTGATATTTATTACTTTTTATAGAAAATGATTTAATTATCCATTTATTCATTAATCATTAAAATGAATTGTTAAAAATTATTTTATCTATACTGCGTCAAGAATTAATAATAACTATAACAATTACTAGTACACTAAAAGTTATTTGATATTTATTACTTTTTATAGAAAATGATTTAATTATCAATAATTAATAAATTATGTTAGAATGAATTGTTAAAAATTATTTTATCTATACTGCGTCAAGAATTAATAATAACTATAACAATTACTAGTACACTAAAAGTTATTTGATATTTATTACTTTTTATAGAAAATGATTTAATTATCAATAATTAATAAATTATGTTAGAATGAATTGTTAAAAATTATTTTATCTATACTGCGTCAAGAATTAATAATAACTATAACAATTACTAGTACACTAAAAGTTATTTGATATTTATTACTTTTTATAGAAA
>NW_001861786.1:0-314 GCF_000209125.1 Entamoeba dispar SAW760
ATTTTAACGAGTAAGGAAACGAAATGGCGTAAGGACAACAAAAGTAGTAAAGATTTAAAGTAATTTAGATTGAAACTGTCCTTAGTGCAGATCTTGGTGGTAGTAGCAAATACTAAGAAGAGGAAAAAAACATCTTAGAACTGAAGAGGAGAAAGGTTCCTAAACAACATTACTTGGATTAGGGTGAATCGATCCTAAATTACAGATGGAAATCCTTAAGAAATATATAAGTGACATATAGTCAATATAAGGATTGAAAGGGAATAAGATTAATAGTTCTTAATCAAGAGAATTTATGATTTATTCTTAGGTAT
>NW_001861785.1:0-923 GCF_000209125.1 Entamoeba dispar SAW760
TATTATTATATATATCTTATTATATATCTATGTATGTATTATTCTATATCCTTTATTCTATATTCTATATTCTATATCCTTTATCCTTTATCCTTTATTTAAAAAAAACTCTCTATATAAAAACAAAAAGGTAGATTACTGACGTTCCCATCTGTGTGAACATAATGGTACTGATCAGGCTCTAAGCATCTTTACTTCCGTGTTCGGATGGGAACGGGTGTATCCTACTTGATATGAACCTACCGTTATCCTACTTACTTATGACTATGACTATCATATATTTTCTTATATTATTATATTATTATATGACTATGTACTTTTATTATTATTCCTAGTCTGTTTATTTTATATCTTATCTTTCTTATGTCTTTTATATATCATATCTATATCTATATCTATATCATATCTATATCATTTATATAACTTATATCATTTATATAACTTATATCATTTATATAACTTATAACATTTATATAACTTATAACATTTATATAACTTATATATCCCTTTTTTTATCTTCCCAGTATTTTATGAATGTTATAGGGCTTGTGGCGCAATGGAAACGCATCAGACTACGAATCTGGGGATTGCAGGTTCGATCCCTGCCAAGCTCGTCTTTTTATTGACTAGATTACTTTACTTTAATCCCTTTCAACTTCTATAACCTTTATATTCTATTATATATATATTTCTTTATTTATATATATATATATATTTCTTTATTTATTTATTTATATATATCTTTATTTATATATCTATGTATGTATTTATTTCTATATTCCTTTATTTCTATATTTCTATATTTCTATATTCCTTTATTCCTTTATTCCTTTATTTAAAAAAAAACTCTCTATATAAAAACAAAAAGGTAGATTACCTGACGTTCCCATCTGTGTGAACATAATGGTACTGATCAGGCTCTA
>NW_001861784.1:0-931 GCF_000209125.1 Entamoeba dispar SAW760
CTTTGCATAGAAATCGGTCCAGAAACACAATATTTTGAAATCGTGTAAAATGTTCTTACTTTTATCAATTTCATTTCTTCATTCAATTCTTTCTTAATTCTTTCTTCATTTTTCAATTTCTAAATTCACTATCATTTTTGCTACGCTTGAAATCTTTGCATTAGAATCGGTCCAGAAACACAATATTTTGAAATCGTGTAAAATGCTCTTACTTTTTATCAATTCACTTCTTTATTATTAACATCATTTGTTTATTTCTTAATTTCATTTTGTTTCATTTTTATTTCCATTTTCATCTACTTTAATCTCTAAATTTATTTTTATCTCACTTGCATTTCCTCATTCTCAATTTCCTCATTCTTAGATTCCTCATTCTCAAGTTCTTCTTTCTTTAAATCCTTCATTTTTCTTTTAACTCCCATCTTTCGTTTTTGTTTTCGTTTTTCTTTTCCCTGTTCTTTTTCCTTCCATCTTTCGTTGTCCTTATGTTAATCAATACAATTCAACATGTTTCTTTTATTTTCTTTAAAAACTGTTCAACTGTACTGACAGGCTTACTGCCATCATTCAATGTATTTTGAATGATACGTATTTTATCAGGTTTCATTTAACTATCAATATTTTTCTTTCATTTATACAACTTTTGTTAGTTATTTATTAGAAAAAACTATTGTTTTACTTCATAAATTTATTAATAACTTCAAAGTTTTTCTAAAATTAGATAACGACTCAGATTATCCATACAAACAATATAGAATTATTCTAAAAATAGAAAACGATTCAGATTATCCATACAAATAATTTATAAAATTTCTAAAAATAGAAAACGATTCAGATTATCCATACAAACATGTCGCCGAAAATGCCGAATATTTGTTGGTAACCACGTCATCCTTTTCGGCAAATCGAGCTTTTACCATCTTAAAATTTT
>NW_001861783.1:0-881 GCF_000209125.1 Entamoeba dispar SAW760
TAGTACTAAAGAATAGTGATATATACATATGATAAGATATACATATAATAATAAGTTGGTAGGGAATATAGTGATATAGTTATATACATAAGATAAGATGGAAGGTGTAGTAAAGATAGTAAAGATAGTAAAGATAGTAAAGATAGTAAAGATAATAAAGATAATAAAGATAATAAAAATAATAAAAATAATAAAAATAATAAAAATAGTATAAGTAGTATAAGTAGTATAAGTAGTATATCTAATATATCTAGGATATGATAAGTAATATAAAGTCTAAAAAGCGTATGCTTCCTGTCGGGTTCGAACCAACGACCTTTAGAACTTCAGTCTAACGCTGCTACCAGCTGAGCTAAGGAAGCTTACAAGTTAAAGAAGGAAGTAAAAAGTAAAAAGGGAGTATATAAGAAAGTGAAAGTATATAAATAAATAATAGAAATATAAAAAGGGGAAAGATTAAACATAAACATAAACATAAACATAAACATATATAAAGAAGTAGATAACATAAACATATATATATATTAACATATAAACATATATACATATATACTTAATAACATAATAACATAATAACATAATAACATATAAAGAAGTAGATTATATAAACATATATACATATATACATATAAATAAACATATATAAAGGATAAGAATATAGGTATAGGTATAGTTTTTGAAATAATTAAACATAGATGTATAAATATAAATATAAATATAAATATAAATATAAAATAGATATATAAAGGAATGATATACATTATAAGTATAAACATCTACTATAAGTATAAAATGGTTTCACCCGGGTTCGATCCGGGGACCCTCACCACGTCAAGATGATGTGATAACCAACTACACCATGAAACCTTTATAAACTGGTA
>NW_001861782.1:0-918 GCF_000209125.1 Entamoeba dispar SAW760
TTCTGTCTTATAGGCAGAAAACTAATTAATAGGTTTCAGTCTCGTTCGTTACCGGAATTAACCTGACAAATCACTCCACCAACTAAGAACGGCCATGCACCACTACCCAATAAATCATGAAAGAACTCTTAATCTGTCATTCCTTCTACTGTTCGGTCTTGGTAAGTTTTCCCGTGTTGAGTCAAATTAAGCCGCAGGCTCCACTCCTGGTGTGCCCTTCCGTCAATTCCTTTAAGTTTCAGCCTTGTGACCATACTCCCCCTGAAGTCCATAAACTCAAGATTTCTCTTTAAGTTCTGAACAAGGTAGTATTGATATACTTGGATTTAGAAACAATGTTTCTTCATCTTTGTACATCTGAATTTCATCCAATCCTTGGTTGACATCGTTTATAGTTAGGACTACGACGGTATCTGATCGTCTTCGATCCCCTAACTTTCGTTCTTGATTAATGGACCCAGTTGAGTGAAATGCTTTCGCTCTCGTGCATCTTATAGCGATCATGGATTTTCACCTCTCCCGTTATTTTCTGAATCACCCCAATTGTTCCTTTTAATCCTTCTCTCGAAATGTCTAATTGACATCTCCTCAGCATTGTCCCATGCTTGAATATTCATTAACATAATGTTTTGCTTTAAACACCTTATTTTATTCAAAGTAATGACAACTCAATTACTTGAATTGTCTCCTTCTTTGATTTTAATTTAACATTTCTAGAAACTTCACTTAATGTAAAGTCTTCAAAATGTATAAAATCACATTTTAATTCAACTACGAGCGTTTTAATCACAGCAACTTTAATATACACTATTGGAGCTGGAATTACCGCGGCTGCTGGCACCAGACTTGCCCTCCAATTGATTTCGTAGGAGAATTTACCTCCTACTCATTCCTTCAAAATTGATTTACTCACTCTAG
>NW_001861781.1:0-949 GCF_000209125.1 Entamoeba dispar SAW760
GACTAGATTACTTTACTTTAATCCCTTTCAACTTCTATAACCTTTATATTCTATTATATATATATTTCTTTATTTATATATATATATATATTTCTTTATTTATTTATTTATATATATCTTTATTTATATATCTATGTATGTATTTATTTCTATATTCCTTTATTTCTATATTTCTATATTTCTATATTCCTTTATTCCTTTATTCCTTTATTTAAAAAAAAACTCTCTATATAAAAACAAAAAGGTAGATTACCTGACGTTCCCATCTGTGTGAACATAATGGTACTGATCAGGCTCTAAGCATCTTTACTTCCGTGTTCGGATGGGAACGGGTGTATCCTACTTGATATGAACCTACCGTTATCCTACTTACTTATGACTATGACTATCATATATTTTCTTATATTATTATATTATTATATGACTATGTACTTTTATTATTATTCCTAGTCTGTTTATTTTATATCTTATCTTTCTTATGTCTTTTATATATCATATCTATATCTATATCTATATCATATCTATATCATTTATATAACTTATATCATTTATATAACTTATATCATTTATATAACTTATAACATTTATATAACTTATAACATTTATATAACTTATATATCCCTTTTTTTATCTTCCCAGTATTTTATGAATGTTATAGGGCTTGTGGCGCAATGGAAACGCATCAGACTACGAATCTGGGGATTGCAGGTTCGATCCCTGCCAAGCTCGTCTTTTTATTGACTAGATTACTTTACTTTAATCCCTTTCAACTTCTATAACCTTTATATTCTATTATATATATATTTCTTTATTTATATATATATATATATTTCTTTATTTATTTATTTATATATATCTTTATTTATATATCTATGTATGTATTTATTTCTATATTCCTTTATTTTCTATATTTCTATATTTTCTATATTCCTTTATTCCTTTATTCCTT
>NW_001861780.1:0-923 GCF_000209125.1 Entamoeba dispar SAW760
ATTATTTAATATGCTTTATATGCTCATTACTTTAAATTAAATTCTGTTTAACAATTATCTTAATCTGTATTAGTTATTATTCATGATTTATTTATTTTATTTTATCTTCATTATGTATTTCTTTTTAATATTAATCATTATTTTTTTATATTAATATCTCAAAAAATGTCAACGAAAGTATAAAAATTTATAAGGTAAAAGTTGTTCAGAATTGAATTCTAAACAATTCATTTCTCATACATAATTATGTTAAATAAAATGATGAAATAATCATGAAAAAATTGTTAAAAAATGAGGTCTTCAGATTACCTCCAAGAACATTTTTTACCTTATAAGTTTTCATTAAAACAACCTTGTTACAGAGATATGATAAAATTGACTCAGTGACAAAAAATATTGACTCTACTCATCTATACGTCCTTCAATACTTTATCTACAAAACAATTATTTTATTTGATATATCAGTATTATAATTATTATTTTATATTATATGAAAAACGATGTATATTTAAGATAACTCATTTTTTGTGTCTCAAAAAAATCATGATAGAAGTATCATTTTTTATAAATTTTTATTAATAAATCACTTGTTTAAAATTAATATCTGAACAACTTTTACCTTATAAATTTTTATACTTTCGTTGACATTTTTTGAGATATGAATGATTATTTTTATTAAAGACTATTAAAAAATTATTTAATATCTTTATATCTCATTCTTTAAATTAAATTCTGTTTAACAATTATCTTAATCTGTATTAGTTATTATTCATGATTTATTTATTTTATTTTATCTTCATTATGTATTTCTTTTTAATATTAATCATTATTTTTTTATATTAATATCTCAAAAAATGTCAACGAAAGTATAAAAATTTATAAGGTAAAAGTTGTTCTAGAATTGAATTCTAAACTAATTCATT
>NW_001861779.1:0-937 GCF_000209125.1 Entamoeba dispar SAW760
CTTCTTTTATATATATTACACCTTTTATATATATTACACCTTTTATATATATATATTCCAACTTTTTATATTTATTTATTTCAACTTTTTATATATATATTACACCTTTTTTTTATATTATATATACCTCCATCCTTGGAAGGCCTCTTAGCATAGATGGCAGTGCGTTCCCCTAGTAAGGGAAAGGTCGTGGGTTCGATTCCCGCAGAGGCCTTACACTTTTTATGCCTCCTATAATCTATATGTTTACTTATATCTTATATCTTATATCTTATATCTTACATCTTACATCTTACATCTTAGTTCTTATCTTTATATCTATATATACATCTAGATACTTTTCTATTCTTATTTCTAGATCCTTTTCTATCTATATATTCATATATGTGTAAATGTTTAGATATCTATAACCTTTTATGTTCTATTATTCTTACTCTATCTTTATCCTATATAGACTTTCTATTTTATCTTTATATTATTCCTATAGTGTTACCCTATTCTATTCTTATATTCTTATAGAGTTATACCTTTATATGACTATATGACTATAGTGTTATAGTGTTATACCTTTATACCTTTATACTATTCTATTCCTCTTATACCTTTATACCTATATAGAGTTATACCTTTATACCTTTATACCTTTATACCTTTATAGTGTTTTTATTCTTTGATTTTATTATATGACAACCAGCAAGAGTGGCCGAGTGGTCCAAGGC
The DNA here is from genome assembly GCF_000209125.1 of Entamoeba dispar SAW760. Taxonomy (NCBI): domain Eukaryota; phylum Evosea; order Mastigamoebida; family Endamoebidae; genus Entamoeba; species Entamoeba dispar. Next base: position 720 of record NW_001861779.1, read on the forward strand.
GGCAGTTTAAGGTACTGTTCTCTTCGGAGGCGTGGGTTCGAACCCCACCTCTTGCATTTTACTATATTCTATCTTTATGTACCCTTTTATATCTATATATATGTCACTTATCACTTTATAACTTATGTTATATATTAAACTTTATCATTTCTACTTTTCTACTTTCTACTTATCTTTATATCTATATCTATATATATATTATATATCTATATACTTTA
>NW_001861778.1:0-974 GCF_000209125.1 Entamoeba dispar SAW760
TTAATTTTCTTTTTTTTCTTCTTCATTGGAATATTTTCTTTCTTAGACTCTTCTTTTGGTTTTTCTTCTTCCATTTTCTTTGCTTCTTCTTTCTTTTTTTCTTCTTCTTTTTGTTTCTTTTTAATTTCTTCCCACTCTTTCTTACGTTGTGCCTCTTGTGCTTCCTGTAATTTCTTTTGTTCTTCATCAACCTCACTTAGTGAACCTAATACACTGAACATTTTAGCATATCTTTTTTTATCATTCTTTTCTTCTTCCATTCTCTTTCTTTTAATTCCATTCATTTCAGCTTTAACTTCTTTATTATTTGGATCAATAGAAAGAACTTTATTAAAGTCACTTTCAGCTTTTTCTATTTGTCCTTTTTCCAAATAAGCCTTTCCTCTTCTTAATAATGCCTTTAAATTTTCAGCATCTACAGCAAGAACTTTATCTGTGTATTCAATAACTTGATCATATTCTTTAAAATGAAGATGCATTGCTGAGACATTTCCAAATAATATTGTTTGAATCTTTTTAGCTGCTTCTTTTTGATCTTCTGGAATTCTATAATCATTATCAAGATAATCTAGTGCTCTTAAATAACATCTTAATGCTCTCTTTTGTAACTTTCTTTTGACCATTTCATTTCCTTGTGCTTTCTTTTCTTCTGCATGTTTAACTATATTCTCTGGTGCAATTGTAAATGGTGTTGGAACAGGTTCCATTCCTTTAAGTGTAACTTTAAATGTAATCTCTTTATTTGGCTCAATGTTTCTTTCTTTATCTCCACAACTTCCAAATGCATCTTCTGCTTTAAGAGTAAATGTACACTTTTCATTAAGTTTCATTGATTCAACACCTTTTTCAAATCCTTCACAAATCACTGGTATATCTCCAACTTTAAATTTAAAATCTTTTTTCTCTTCAACAACTCTATCACCATCTAACATTGTATAATCAACTGTACACAAACAGTCATCAGTTGGTTCCTC
>NW_001861776.1:0-725 GCF_000209125.1 Entamoeba dispar SAW760
GAATAGTATAAGAGGAATAGAATAGTATAGTATAAAGGGATAAGAATAGCATATAGGTAATAGTATAAAGTAGGTACATCTAATAAGGATATAGGAAGTAAAATACTAAGTAAAATACTAAGGAAGTATAAAAAGATATATACATATATACATGTATAAGTATAATAAATAGAAATAGAAATATAAGAATATATCTACTAAAGAGAAAGAATAAGGGAATAAGGGAATAAAAAAAGAACATAATAATATAATATAATAATATAATAATAAGTGAATAAGATGATAATAATAATAATAGTAGCATAAAGGTTAATAATAATAGTAAAAAAGACGCTTCCGCTTGGGATCGAACCAAGGACCTAACGGTTAACAGCCGTTCGCTCTGCCGACTGAGCCACGGAAGCTTTCAGTAAGCATAAGTTAAGCAGAAGTTAAGCAGAAATGTTAAAGTAGATATGATAAGCAGAAATGATAAAGTAGATATGATAAGCAGAAATGATAAAGTAGAAATAATAAAGTAGATATGATAAAGTAAATATGATAAGCATAAGTTGGATAGGTAATAATAGGATAAAGTTATAAGGAGTAATAAGAAGGGTAATAATAGGATAAACATAATAAGAGGGTACATATATACATATATACATATATAAATATATACATATATAAATATATAAATATATACATAAGTACATATATACATAAAAGAATAAGAAGTACATAAG
>NW_001861775.1:0-932 GCF_000209125.1 Entamoeba dispar SAW760
TAATATCTTAAATTATCTTTATTATCTTTACTACACCTTCCATCTTATCTTATGTATATAACTATATCACTATATTCCCTACCAACTTATTATTATATGTATATCTTATCATATGTATATATCACTATTCTTTAGTTACTTACTTATCTATATATATTTATATATAAACCTTTATCTATATCACTATCTATATCCTTTATCTATATATATATATATATATCTTTGTCTATATCACTTGATATATCATTATCTACTTTATTTATATCACTAACTATATCCTTTTGACCTTTTACTACTTTATAAACCTTTCTTAGTGTATCTATATACCTTTGACCTTTTACCAGTTTATAAAGGTTTCATGGTGTAGTTGGTTATCACATCATCTTGACGTGGTGAGGGTCCCCGGATCGAACCCGGGTGAAACCATTTTATACTTAAACTACTTCTTTAAACTTATTATATATATTTATTATGTATATCATCACTTTATATATCATATATTTCTTATTTATATATATATTTATATTTATACATCTATGTTTATATAAAACAAAAACTATACCTATAACTATAACTATAACTATAACTATATTCTTATCCTTTATATATGTTTATATATATATATATATGTATATGTTTATTTCTTTATTTGTATATATGTATATATGTATATATTATCTACTTCTTTATATGTTTATATGTTATTATGTTTATATGTTATTATGTTTATATGTTATTATGTTATTATGTTATTATATATATGTTATTATGTTATTATGTTATTATATATATGTTTATGTTATCTACTTCTTTATATATGTTTATGTTTATGTTTATTCTTTCCCCTTTTTATATTTCTATTATTTATTTATATACTTTCACTTTCTTATATACTCCCTTTTTACTTTTTACTTCCTTCTTTAACTTGTAAG
>NW_001861774.1:0-949 GCF_000209125.1 Entamoeba dispar SAW760
TAAAATAATTATAAACATATTTACAGCTTCATTAAATAAAACCATAAACATACATTACCATAAAAGCATTAAGAGAATAAGGATGATTAATAATAATTAATGCTACTATATAATGAGAGGAATAATAAAGAGAGAATATAGCATTTACGTTTGTTTAAATAATAAATTATGAGAGAATAGCACAGTTTGTCAATAAAATAATAAATAAAATAAGTATTCATAATATTTAGGGAGAATAATATAAGAGATAAACAGAATAAGTAATCTCATAGAAGAGATTAATTAAAGAAATAAGAAATGATTATTAAAAGAATTTAATATAATCATAATAGATATATGTTGTTAAGAATGAAAGAATTTAAAGAAATAAATATAAGACTGAATATAAAGAAAATTGTACTTGATCTAACTATATAAAAGTAATTAGATGACAGAACAGATTTAAATAATATAAGTTTGTTTTTTAGTATAATTAGTAAATAAAAAAGAAGTCAAAAGTAGGAGAATAAAGAAAGGAAAAATGGATATAAATACAAAAGAGAAGTAAGAATAAAGAATCCTTCCTTTTAAAAAGGAAGAAGAATAAAATATCTGGTTGATCCTGCCAGTATTATATGCTGATGTTAAAGATTAAGCCATGCATGTGTAAGTATAAAGACCAAGTAGGATGAAACTGCGGACGGCTCATTATAACAGTAATAGTTTCTTTGGTTAGTAAAGTACAAGGATAGCTTTGTGAATGATAAAGATAATACTTGAGACGATCCAATTTGTATTAGTACAAAGTGGCCAATTTATGTAAGTAAATTGAGAAATGACATTCTAAGTGAGTTAGGATGCCACGACAATTGTAGAACACACAGTGTTTAACAAGTAACCAATGAGAATTTCTGATCTATCAATCAGTTGGTAGTATCGAGGACTACCAAGATATAACGGATAACGAGGA
>NW_001861773.1:0-927 GCF_000209125.1 Entamoeba dispar SAW760
ATATGACTATGTACTTTTATTATTATTCCTAGTCTGTTTATTTTATATCTTATCTTTCTTATGTCTTTTATATATCATATCTATATCTATATCTATATCATATCTATATCATTTATATAACTTATATCATTTATATAACTTATATCATTTATATAACTTATAACATTTATATAACTTATAACATTTATATAACTTATATATCCCTTTTTTTATCTTCCCAGTATTTTATGAATGTTATAGGGCTTGTGGCGCAATGGAAACGCATCAGACTACGAATCTGGGGATTGCAGGTTCGATCCCTGCCAAGCTCGTCTTTTTATTGACTAGATTACTTTACTTTAATCCCTTTCAACTTCTATAACCTTTATATTCTATTATATATATATTTCTTTATTTATATATATATATATATTTCTTTATTTATTTATTTATATATATCTTTATTTATATATCTATGTATGTATTTATTTCTATATTCCTTTATTTCTATATTTCTATATTTCTATATTCCTTTATTCCTTTATTCCTTTATTTAAAAAAAAACTCTCTATATAAAAACAAAAAGGTAGATTACCTGACGTTCCCATCTGTGTGAACATAATGGTACTGATCAGGCTCTAAGCATCTTTACTTCCGTGTTCGGATGGGAACGGGTGTATCCTACTTGATATGAACCTACCGTTATCCTACTTACTTATGACTATGACTATCATATATTTTCTTATATTATTATATTATTATGTGACTATGTACTTTTATTATTATTCCTAGTCTGTTTATTTTATATCTTATCTTTCTTATGTCTTTTATATATCATATCTATATCTATATCTATATCATATCTATATCATTTATATAACTTATATCATTTATATAACTTATATCATTTATATAACTTATAACATTTATATAACTTATAACATTTAT
>NW_001861772.1:0-877 GCF_000209125.1 Entamoeba dispar SAW760
AAAATAAAGTTTTATCAGAAATGGTGAGGTTGTAGCAGAGATATTAATTCAACAAATTTGTTGAAAAAAGGTGCACTTTTTATGATTTTAATATAAAGTACTATATATCAATTATCTTCAAAAGCACTCTGCAAAAAGATAAAAATTATTAATTGTGATCGTCATGTATTTGAGATATTAATTTATTCTATTTTTATCTAAACCAAATGAAAGAAGTTAAATGTCGTCAATTTTAATAAAAAGTACTAAGTATTAATCACATTAATATGCACTCTACAAAAAGATAAAAATTATTAATTCTGGTCGCTTTCTATCTGAGATAATTTTTGACATGTTTCTGTCTAAATTAGACGAAAGAAGTTAAATGCGTCTGATTTTAATAAAAAGTACTAGGTATCTAGTAACTTTATATGGAACCTCCAAAAAATAAAGTTTTATCAGAAATGGTGAGGTTGTAGATGAGATACAAGTTCAACAATTTTATTGAAAAAAGGTGCACTTTTTTGATTTTAATAAAAAGTACTAGGTATCTATTACCTTACATCATGCACTTAAAAAATGCAGTTGTTATTAATTCTTGACGCAGTACATTTGAGATATTAATAATTATTAAAATAATAGTGTTCTATTTATAGATTATTTTTTGTTATTCATTGTAGAAATAACATTTTTTAAATCAAGATTTTATGAAGTATAAGTTATTTATTTTTAAATCAACATTTTTCAAAAAATCTTTTCTATTAAAAAACTATATTATTTTATTATTTAAACTATTTCAATTCAAACGTTAAAAAGATGAATAAAATCGTTCAATTTATCATTACAACATCATTAAATAAAGAGTTGTTTAGAATTCATTCTGACACTTTACTTATAA
>NW_001861771.1:0-954 GCF_000209125.1 Entamoeba dispar SAW760
ACTAAGAGACTACTAGACTAATACGCTAAGAGATATTAAGAGACTATTAGACTAATACATAGGTGAGAATGTTAATGTTTGTATTATTTAATTTATAACAATATACTAACCAAATAGATTATTAGACTAAGAGATTTAAAAGACTACTAGACTATTATAAGATATTAAAAGACTACTAGACTACACAAGATATTAAAAGACTATTAATGTTTGTATTATTTAAACACAAAGAGATTATTAATGTTTGTATTATTTAATTTATAATTCTATACTAACCAAATAGATGAATAACTATGTATAATATAATAGTTTTGGGTCTCAAAAAACCCACGAGAAACAAAACTATTTTGAGTAGTATTTAATTATGTTAAGCATTCTTAAAATAAATTATAAACATATTTACAGCTTCATTAAATAAAACCATAAACATACATTACCATAAAAGCATTAAGAGAATAAGGATGATTAATAATAATTAATGCTACTATATAATGAGAGGAATAATAAAGAGAGAATATAGCATTTACGTTTGTTTAAATAATAAATTATGAGAGAATAGCACAGTTTGTCAATAAAATAATAAATAAAATAAGTATTCATAATATTTAGGGAGAATAATATAAGAGATAAACAGAATAAGTAATCTCATAGAAGAGATTAATTAAAGAAATAAGAAATGATTATTAAAAGAATTTAATATAATCATAATAGATATATGTTGTTAAGAATGAAAGAATTTAAAGAAATAAATATAAGACTGAATATAAAGAAAATTGTACTTGATCTAACTATATAAAAGTAATTAGATGACAGAACAGATTTAAATAATATAAGTTTGTTTTTAGTATAATTAGTAAATAAAAAGAAGTCAAAGTAGGAGATAAAGAAAGGAAAATGGATATAATACAAAGAGAGTAGATAAGATCTTCTTTTAAAAGAGAGATAAATATCTGG
>NW_001861770.1:0-985 GCF_000209125.1 Entamoeba dispar SAW760
TTTTATCTTTTTGCAGAGTGCTTTTGAAGATAATTGATATATAGTACTTTATATAAAAATCATAAAAAGTGCACCTTTTTTCAATAAAATTGTTGAATTAATATCTCTGCTACAACCTCACCATTTCTGATAAAACTTTATTTTTTGGAGGATCCACAGAACGATATTGGATACCTAGTACTTTTTATTAAAATCAAAAAAGTGCACCTTTTTTCAACAAATTTGTTGAATTAATATCTCTGCTACAACCTCACCATTTCTGATAAAACTTTATTTTTTGGAGGATCCACAGAACGATATTGGATACCTAGTACTTTTTATTAAAATCAAAAAAGTGCACCTTTTTTCAATAAAATTGTTGAATTAATATCTCTGCTACAACCTCACCATTTCTGATAAAACTTTATTTTTTGGAGGATCCACAGAACGATATTGGATACCTAGTACTTTATATTAAAATCATAAAAAGTGCACCTTTTTTCAATAAAATTGTTGAATTAATATCTCTGCTACAACCTCACCATTTCTGATAAAACTTTATTTTTTGGAGGATCCACAGAACGATATTGGATACCTAGTACTTTTTATTAAAATCAAAAAAGTGCACCTTTTTTCAATAAAATTGTTGAACTTGTATCTCATCTACAACCTCACCATTTCTGATAAAACTTTATTTTTTGGAGGTTCCATATAAAGTTACTAGATACCTAGTACTTTTTATTAAAATCAGACGCATTTAACTTCTTTCGTCTAATTTAGACAGAAACATGTCAAAAATTATCTCAGATAGAAAGCGACCAGAATTAATAATTTTTATCTTTTTGTAGAGTGCATATTAATGTGATTAATACTTAGTACTTTTTATTAAAATTGACGACATTTAACTTCTTTCATCTAATTTAGACAGAAACATGTCAAAAATTATCTCAGATAGAAAGCGACCAGAATTAGATAATTTTTATCTTTTTGTAGAGTGCATATTAAT
>NW_001861769.1:0-989 GCF_000209125.1 Entamoeba dispar SAW760
AGTTACTCCCGCCGGTTACCCGGCGCTTAAGTAAATTTCATTACCTTGACATTCAGAGCACTGGGCAGAAATCACATTCTGTAATGAACCTTTTAGATTTATCAGAATGCTATGTTTTTATTAAACAGTCGGATTCCCCTAACCTTTAAAGTTCTGATTCGATTTTAATCCTTTTACAAGGAAATCACCAGAGCTACTCTTTCTTGCTAACTTACAGAGCTATGTTGCCGACTTCCCTTACCTGCGTTATTCTATTTAACTAAAGATTTTGCTTCTTGGAGACCTGTTGCGGTTATTAGTACGAGCAAAAGAATTCTTTAATTAGCTTTATGCTAAGATTCCCTTTAATTTTTATGAAGACTGCAAAAATACCACAATTCAATCATATGTTGAATTTCTTACAAAGCCAATAAATTCCACTTCTCTGATTGATTCATTTCAGTGGAGTTTACTTTTGTTAAGAAGAAAAGAGAACTCTTCCGTAGATTTTCACACTCCATTTTAAAGTTCATGATATGTTACCATTTTATTCGATTTAATCTTATTTCTAAGATTTAATCATTAATTCTCTTGATTAAGAACTATTAATCTTATTCCCTTTCAATCCTTATATTGACTATATGTCACTTATATATTTCTTAAGGATTTCCATCTGTAATTTAGGATCGATTCACCCTAATCCAAGTAATGTTGTTTAGGAACCTTTCTCCTCTTCAGTTCTAAGATGTTTTTTTCCTCTTCTTAGTATTTGCTACTACCACCAAGATCTGCACTAAGGACAGTTTCAATCTAAATTACTTTAAATCTTTACTACTTTTGTTGTCCTTACGCCATTTCGTTTCCTTACTCGTTAAAATGTCTTCATTTTAACGGTCGAGTATCAGTTAAGAAATTATAATGCCATCCATTTTCAGGACTCATTCATTCGATAGGTGAGTTGTTACACATTCCTTAGCGGTTTCCGACTTCCATGGCCACCGTCCTATTGT
>NW_001861768.1:0-910 GCF_000209125.1 Entamoeba dispar SAW760
GTGAAGTATAATAGTACATAAAGAGGGAATAAGTATAGAAAGGATATAAAAATGGAGATGCGGGGTATCGATCCCCGTGCCCCTCGCATGCTAAGCGAATGCTCTACCATCTGAGCTACATCCCCAACACGGTAATATATAGTATAGGGGGGAGAGTATAAAAGTTAATATAGGTAGTATATAGTATAGGGGGGAGAGTATAAAAGTTAATATAGGTAGTATATAGTATAGTGGGGAGAGTATAAAAGTTAATATATGCATAAGTTATAAAGTGGTAGACTAATATAGTATAGTGGGGAGAGTATAAAAGTTAATATATGCATAAGTTATAAAGTGGTAGAATATTATATACTCATATAGTAATATATAGACAAATACACATATAAATACACATATAAATACACATATAAATACTAATATAAATACACATATAAATACTAATATAAATACTAATATAAATACACATATAAATACACATATAAATACTAATATAAATACTAATATAAATACTAATATAAATACTAATATAAATACTAATATATATAAAGGTATATATAGGAAAGTGGAATATATATAGACATTACTTAATATAAAAGAGTAAATATAGAAAAGCACATAGAAATGGTACATATATAGATATATAGATATATAATATATATAAGTAATATAAAAATGGTACATATATAGATATATAGATATATAGATATATAGATATAAGGATATAACATATAAGTTAGAAGTGAAAAGTATAATAGTACATAAAGAGGGAATAAGTATAGAAAGGATATAAAAATGGAGATGCGGGGTATCGATCCCCGTGCCCCTCGCATGCTAAGCGAATGCTCTACCATCTGAGCTACATCCCCAACACGGTAATATATAGTATAGGGGGGAGAGTATAAAAGTTAAT
>NW_001861767.1:0-978 GCF_000209125.1 Entamoeba dispar SAW760
ATCCAAATAAAAGAGTATATTAAAAGCAAATATTAGTAGAAGTGAGAAGTAGCTAGTGGGTAAAAGAGAGAAGAAGTAAAGAGCTTTAACCAGATATCTATAAGTGAGTTAATAAATAAAGATTTGAGTATCGTAAGAGGACTCCCTTAACTTAAGCATATCAATAAGGGAAGGAAGAAAAAATAACAATGATTTCTTAAGTAATGGCGAATGAAAAAGAAAAAGACCAAGTTGATAAAAATGGATAATTGTAAAAAGGTTAGAAGAATACAGCAATGTGTGAGGCTAGTCTTAAATTATTCAGAGTGTAACTAAAAGAAAAATTATATTTAAAAGAGATAATTTAGATTGAATTCAGAACGAATGCTGAGCCAGAGAGAGTGAAAGCCTCGTCAATTTAAATATATTTTGAAAAGAATATAGTTTAGAAAAGAGTAAATTTATTTGGAAGTATAAATCGAAAAGGTGATAGTATTCATCAAAGTCTAAATATTACAGGAAAACTGATAGCAAAGAAGTACTGTGAAGGAAAACTTAAAAGAACTTTGGAAAAAGAGTGAAAAGAGCTTGAAAGAGTAATATGTGAACGGATAATTTATAAGAAAAATAGTAGAATGTATTATAAATAAAAATATAAAAAGATTAGATATATAAGTAGTATATTTAATAAGATTGTATTGAAATTTGTAATATAGGAAATTATTAAGAGCAAGAGAATTATTTCATTTATAGTGATTATTAATAAACGAGAATATTAAGAGAAATCTTAGTATTTAATTGTGAATTAAAAGTAAAAATCCAATAATAATGGAATGATAAAAGCTATTTAAGGTAAGATTAATACATTTAATCCCGAGAATAGAAACTCTTGAAGAAGTAAATTATCTACCCGTCTTGAACACGGACAAGGAGTCTACATGGATGCGATGAGATAGCAGAAGCTATACATGAGAGAAACGAAAACTATGAGAGTGTAGA
>NW_001861766.1:0-718 GCF_000209125.1 Entamoeba dispar SAW760
GAGGAGAAAGGTTCCTAAACAACATTACTTGGATTAGGGTGAATCGATCCTAAATTACAGATGGAAATCCTTAAGAAATATATAAGTGACATATAGTCAATATAAGGATTGAAAGGGAATAAGATTAATAGTTCTTAATCAAGAGAATTAATGATTAAATCTTAGAAATAAGATTAAATCGAATAAAATGGTAACATATCATGAACTTTAAAATGGAGTGTGAAAATCTACGGAAGAGTTCTCTTTTCTTCTTAACAAAAGTAAACTCCACTGAAATGAATCAATCAGAGAAGTGGAATTTATTGGCTTTGTAAGAAATTCAACATATGATTGAATTGTGGTATTTTTGCAGTCTTCATAAAAATTAAAGGGAATCTTAGCATAAAGCTAATTAAAGAATTCTTTTGCTCGTACTAATAACCGCAACAGGTCTCCAAGAAGCAAAATCTTTAGTTAAATAGAATAACGCAGGTAAGGGAAGTCGGCAACATAGCTCTGTAAGTTAGCAAGAAAGAGTAGCTCTGGTGATTTCCTTGTAAAAGGATTAAAATCGAATCAGAACTTTAAAGGTTAGGGGAATCCGACTGTTTAATAAAAACATAGCATTCTGATAAATCTAAAAGGTTCATTACAGAATGTGATTTCTGCCCAGTGCTCTGAATGTCAAGGTAATGAAATTTACTTAAGCGCGGGTTAACGGCGGGAGTAACTATACTCT
>NW_001861765.1:0-931 GCF_000209125.1 Entamoeba dispar SAW760
TACGCTCTACCACTGAGCTACGTTCCCTATTCAAACAATAACATAGAATAAAAACAAAAATAGATATAATAATAGTGGAAACATATAATAATAGTGTATATCTATATTAATAGGTTATAGTGTATAAAGTATAGATATAATAATAGTCTATAAAGTATAAAGTATAAAATATAAAATATAAAGTATAAAATATAAAATATAAAGTATAAATATAATAATAGTCTATAGTCTATAGTCTATAAAGTATAAAGTATAAAGTATAGATAATAGAATAGTGTATAGTCTATAAATAATAAAAATAATAATAGTATATAAAGTATAGTGTATAAATAGAATAGTGTATAGTATATATAATATAAATAGGATAAGTATAATAGTATAGATAAAGGTGTATATATAATATAAGGATAAGTTATAGATAAAAAGACGAGCATAGCAGGGATCGAACCTGCAATCCTCAGATCCGAAGTCTGATGCGTTTCCATTGCGCCATATGCCCATTATCAGATAAGTACATAAGTACAGAGGTGGATGATATCTAGAACACATATATCAAAAGTAAAGATAATAAAAGGTAGTAAAGGTAGTAAAGGTAATAAAGGTAATAAAGTTAATAGGGATAGTAAGAATATAAGGAAAGGAAGTAGTAGTTACATAGTATAAAACACTATAAGTAGTATAAGTAGTATAAGATAGTATAAAATAGTATAAAATAGTATAGATAATATAAAAGAATAGAGTGTACACTAAAAGTATAATAAAAGGAATATATAAGTTTAATAGATGTAAAAATATAGTAATAGATGTCATATAGATGTACAAAAAGGTGGGAACGGTGAGTATCGAACTCACGACCTTAAGATTATGAGACTTACGCTCTACCAACTGAGCTACGTTCCCTATTCAAACAATAACATAGAATAAAAACAAA
>NW_001861764.1:0-418 GCF_000209125.1 Entamoeba dispar SAW760
GAATAAAGGAATAAAGTAATAAAGGAATATAGGAATAAAGTAATAAAGGAATAAAGGAATAAAGTAATATAGGAATAAAGTAATAAAGGAATAAAGGAATAAAGTAATAAAGTAATAAAGTAAGATATTAAAGGTATATAAAGTATAAAGGATATGATATATGATATATAATATAAAGGATATAATATATATAATAAATAATATATATATATATATAATAGGTGTATAAAAAGTGTAAGGATAATAAGTATATAAGTAAAATATGGTAGAGGTATATATATATAAAAGAAAGGATAAAATATAAGAAAGAATACTTATAGTTATATATATATAGTTAGATGTATAAAGGTTGATATAATGATAGTTATATAATAAAAACAGAAAATACATACATACATAAATAAATATATATATATAG
>NW_001861763.1:0-953 GCF_000209125.1 Entamoeba dispar SAW760
TATATTCTATATTCCTTTTTATACTATTATACTATATATATTATTATTCTTATTATTATTTGTGTTCTTCTATATTCTTATTTATCTTTATTATATATCCTTTCTTCTTATACCCATATATATGTTATATTATATATCATCTTTTATTATCCCCTTATATCTATTATTATTATATCTATATATGTTTTATGTATCCTTCTTATTTTTATACTACTTTTTACCTTATACATCTTTATATCTCTCTATATTATTATATGACTATATGTTTATATCACTATATGACTATATGACTACTTTATTATATTATTATATGACTATATGACTACTTTATTATATTATTATATGACTATATGACTATATCTTTATATTCTTTCTATGACTATATCCCTTATACTACTTTTATATCCCTTATACTACTTTTATATCCCTTATACTACTTTTATATCCCTTATACTACTTTTATATCCCTTATACTACTTTTATATCCTTGGAAGGCCTCTTAGCATAGATGGCAGTGCGTTCCCCTAGTAAGGGAAAGGTCGTGGGTTCGATTCCCGCAGAGGCCTTGCCCTTTTTATCATGAGTGTGTATGTATATATGTATATATGTATATAAGTATATTTCTACCTTATATATCTATATATCTATATATCTATATCCTTATACCTTACTATATGTGTATGACTTCCTTATTCTATATCACTATCTACTTCTCTTTATTTATATACTTATATACTTATATACTTATATATCTATATATCTATATATCTATTATATATGCATCTTCCCTTATTCTTTTTTTTAGTACTTCTATGATGTTAAATGGTCTCGTGGCGCAGTGGAAACGCGTCTGCCTCCTAAGCAGAAGATCGTGGGTTCGATCCCCACCGGGATCGCTATATTCTATATCCTTTTATACTATATACTAAAAAATATATCCTATATTATTGGGT
>NW_001861762.1:0-318 GCF_000209125.1 Entamoeba dispar SAW760
ATATAAAAAAATAATGATTAATATTAAAAAGAAATACCTAAGGAAGATAAAATAAAATAAATAAATCATGAATAATAACTAATACAGATTAAGATAATTGTTCAACAGAATTTAATTTAAAGAATGAGATATAAAGATATTAAATAATTTTTTAATAGTCTCTAATAAAAATAATCATTCATATCTCAAAAAATGTCAACGAAAGTATAAAAATTTATAAGGTAAAAGTTGTTCAGATATTAATTTTAAACAAGTGATTTATTAATAAAAATTTATAAAAAAATGATACTTCTATCATGATTTTTGAGACACAAAAAA
>NW_001861761.1:0-988 GCF_000209125.1 Entamoeba dispar SAW760
TATATACTATACATACTAGTACACTAAAGTATTGATATTATACTTTTATAGAAATGATTAATATCAATAATAATAAATTATGTAGAATGAATGTTAAAAATTATTTATCTATACTGCGTCAAGAATTAATAATAACTATAACAATTACTAGTACACTAAAAGTTATTTGATATTTATTACTTTTTATAGAAAATGATTTAATTATCAATAATTAATAAATTATGTTAGAATGAATTGTTAAAAATTATTTTATCTATACTGCGTCAAGAATTAATAATAACTATAACAATTACTAGTACACTAAAAGTTATTTGATATTTATTACTTTTTATAGAAAATGATTTAATTATCCATTTATTCATTAATCATTAAAATGAATTGTTAAAAATTATTTTATCTATACTGCGTCAAGAATTAATAATAACTATAACAATTACTAGTACACTAAAAGTTATTTGATATTTATTACTTTTTATAGAAAATGATTTAATTATCAATAATTAATAAATTATGTTAGAATGAATTGTTAAAAATTATTTTATCTATACTGCGTCAAGAATTAATAATAACTATAACAATTACTAGTACACTAAAAGTTATTTGATATTTATTACTTTTTATAGAAAATGATTTAATTATCAATAATTAATAAATTATGTTAGAATGAATTGTTAAAAATTATTTTATCTATACTGCGTCAAGAATTAATAATAACTATAACAATTACTAGTACACTAAAAGTTATTTGATATTTATTACTTTTTATAGAAAATGATTTAATTATCCATTTATTCATTAATCATTAAAATGAATTGTTAAAAATTATTTTATCTATACTGCGTCAAGAATTAATAATAACTATAACAATTACTAGTACACTAAAAGTTATTTGATATTTATTACTTTTTATAGAAAATGATTTAATTATCCATTTATTCAATTAGTAAAGTTAAAGACTATTTTAAATTAAAAAACTATATTATTTTAT
>NW_001861760.1:0-843 GCF_000209125.1 Entamoeba dispar SAW760
TCTTTAGTTAAATAGAATAACGCAGGTAAGGGAAGTCGGCAACATAGCTCTGTAAGTTAGCAAGAAAGAGTAGCTCTGGTGATTTCCTTGTAAAAGGATTAAAATCGAATCAGAACTTTAAAGGTTAGGGGGAATCCGACTGTTTAATAAAAACATAGCATTCTGATAAATCTAAAAGGTTCATTACAGAATGTGATTTCTGCCCAGTGCTCTGAATGTCAAGGTAATGAAATTTACTTAAGCGCGGGTTAACGGCGGGAGTAACTATGACTCTCTTAAGGTAGCCAAATGCCTCGTCATCTAATTAGTGACGCGCATGAATGGATCACCGTGATTCCCACTGTCCCTATCTGCAATCTAGTGAAACCACAGTCAAGGGAACGGGCTTGATTGGAACGGCGGGGAAAGAAGACCCTGTTGAGCTTGACTCTAATTTATCATGTGAAATCGATTTTTTGGTATAGGCTAGGTGGGAGACTTTGTCAAACGTGTAATACCACCACTAGAAATACTATTTCACTCATTTCGTTAAATGTTAAAATGGATTTTCCATTAATTTAAAAACATTAAAACTTCGGTTGAAACAGGCGATTGAAAAAGATAGACGGGGAGTTTGGCTGGGGCGGCACATCTGTTACAAGATAACGCAGGTGTCCAAAGATGAACTCAATGAGGACAGAAACCTCATGTAGAATATAAGGGTATAAGTTCATTTGATTATTGATTCCAGTACAATCAATAACTCTGAAATGATGGCCTAACGATCCCTAAGATTTTTAACTAGAAAAAATTTAAAACATATTAGATTTATCTGATGTGTGAGACCGTAAGGTGATTTCTAGT
>NW_001861759.1:0-1014 GCF_000209125.1 Entamoeba dispar SAW760
ATGTTATAGGGCTTGTGGCGCAATGGAAACGCATCAGACTACGAATCTGGGGATTGCAGGTTCGATCCCTGCCAAGCTCGTCTTTTTATTGACTAGATTACTTTACTTTAATCCCTTTCAACTTCTATAACCTTTATATTCTATTATATATATATTTCTTTATTTATATATATATATATATTTCTTTATTTATTTATTTATATATATCTTTATTTATATATCTATGTATGTATTTATTTCTATATTCCTTTATTTCTATATTTCTATATTTCTATATTCCTTTATTCCTTTATTCCTTTATTTAAAAAAAAACTCTCTATATAAAAACAAAAAGGTAGATTACCTGACGTTCCCATCTGTGTGAACATAATGGTACTGATCAGGCTCTAAGCATCTTTACTTCCGTGTTCGGATGGGAACGGGTGTATCCTACTTGATATGAACCTACCGTTATCCTACTTACTTATGACTATGACTATCATATATTTTCTTATATTATTATATTATTATATGACTATGTACTTTTATTATTATTCCTAGTCTGTTTATTTTATATCTTATCTTTCTTATGTCTTTTATATATCATATCTATATCTATATCTATATCATATCTATATCATTTATATAACTTATATCATTTATATAACTTATATCATTTATATAACTTATAACATTTATATAACTTATAACATTTATATAACTTATATATCCCTTTTTTTATCTTCCCAGTATTTTATGAATGTTATAGGGCTTGTGGCGCAATGGAAACGCATCAGACTACGAATCTGGGGATTGCAGGTTCGATCCCTGCCAAGCTCGTCTTTTTATTGACTAGATTACTTTACTTTAATCCCTTTCAACTTTCTATAACCTTTATATTCTATTATATATATATTTCTTTATTTATATATATATATATATTTCTTTATTTATTTATTTATATATATCTTTATTTATATATCTATGTATGTATTTATTTCTATATTCCTTTATTTCTATATTTCTATATTTCTA
>NW_001861758.1:0-974 GCF_000209125.1 Entamoeba dispar SAW760
AAATAAAGAAGAATGGTTTACACAATACAGTGATTATTTAGAGAGGAAGATGAGAAAAGAAGAAGAAATGAAGAAACAAGAAGAAGAAAGGAAGAGAATAGAGGAAGAAGAGAGAAAGAAACAAGAAGAAGAAAGGAAGAGAAGAGAGGAAGAAGAAAGATTAAGAATAATGAAAGGAATGAGTATAATGGAAGAAATAAAACAAATAGAAGAATGGACAAATAGAAAAGTATCCAATATACTATTTGATTCAGATATTGATAATTGGAAAGTTAATACATCAATATTTAATCAAAGAATAATAAATAAAGAACATATAATAATTATTGTTGAAGATATAGATGGAAATAAATTTGGAGGATATGTTAATGTGAAAATTGATAAATTTGATGAATATATAAATGACCCAAAATCATTTGTATTTTCATTAAAATCAAATGGGAGAATACAAGGAATGATGAAATTTGATATTAAAGAAGCAGAACGTTCATTTTGTTTATATAATCAAACAAATGATTGGTTGTTTGATTTTGGATATACTGAGATTTTACCTGAGTATGGAAGTGGAAATGATATTTGTATTTATAAAGAAAATAATAAAACAAAATCATATTGTAAACAACAATCATATGAATATAAAGGAATAATAAATGCACTTTGTGGAAAACAACTTCAAGAACGTTTCATACCACAACGAATTATTGTAATTGAAATGAAATGATTTTTATTCATTATTATTTATTTGAAATATAAAAATTAAAAAAGAATATAAAATAAAATCAATAAATGAATATGAACATTTCATCTGCCAATGAATGAAATGATGAATATAAAAATATTCATATTTCATTCTTTTTTTTATTTTTATTTGAAATAATCATATTCAATGTGTTAATTTAATAAATAATAAAAAGAAATAAGAATAAAAGATAAATAAAAATATAATAAAATATTTATTTTATTCTTTTTTATTT
>NW_001861757.1:0-1014 GCF_000209125.1 Entamoeba dispar SAW760
AATATATATATAATAGAATATAAAGGTTATAGAAGTTGAAAGGGATTAAAGTAAAGTAATCTAGTCAATAAAAAGACGAGCTTGGCAGGGATCGAACCTGCAATCCCCCAGATTCGTAGTCTGATGCGTTTCCATTGCGCCACAAGCCCTATAACATTCATAAAATACTGGGAAGATAAAAAAAGGGATATATAAGTTATATAAATGTTATAAGTTATATAAATGTTATAAGTTATATAAATGATATAAGTTATATAAATGATATAAGTTATATAAATGATATAGATATGATATAGATATAGATATAGATATGATATATAAAAGACATAAGAAAGATAAGATATAAAATAAACAGACTAGGAATAATAATAAAAGTACATAGTCATATAATAATATAATAATATAAGAAAATATATGATAGTCATAGTCATAAGTAAGTAGGATAACGGTAGGTTCATATCAAGTAGGATACACCCGTTCCCATCCGAACACGGAAGTAAAGATGCTTAGAGCCTGATCAGTACCATTATGTTCACACAGATGGGAACGTCAGGTAATCTACCTTTTTGTTTTTATATAGAGAGTTTTTTTTTAAATAAAGGAATAAAGGAATAAAGGAATATAGAAATATAGAAATATAGAAATAAAGGAATATAGAAATAAATACATACATAGATATATAAATAAAGATATATATAAATAAATAAATAAAGAAATATATATATATATATAAATAAAGAAATATATATATAATAGAATATAAAGGTTATAGAAGTTGAAAGGGATTAAAGTAAAGTAATCTAGTCAATAAAAAGACGAGCTTGGCAGGGATCGAACCTGCAATCCCCAGATTCGTAGTCTGATGCGTTTCCATTGCGCCACAAGCCCTATAACATTCATAAAATACTGGGAAGATAAAAAAAGGGATATATAAGTTATATAAATGTTATAAGTTATATAAATGTTATAAGTTATATAAATGATATAAGTTATATAAATGATATAAGTTATATA
>NW_001861756.1:0-962 GCF_000209125.1 Entamoeba dispar SAW760
ATAATATTAGGGAGAATAATATAAGAGATAAACAGAATAAGTAATCTCATAGAAGAGATTAATTAAAGAAATAAGAAATGATTATTAAAAGAATTTAATATAATCATAATAGATATATGTTGTTAAGAATGAAAGAATTTAAAGAAATAAATATAAGACTGAATATAAAGAAAATTGTACTTGATCTAACTATATAAAAGTAATTAGATGACAGAACAGATTTAAATAATATAAGTTTGTTTTTTAGTATAATTAGTAAATAAAAAAGAAGTCAAAAGTAGGAGAATAAAGAAAGGAAAAATGGATATAAATACAAAAGAGAAGTAAGAATAAAGAATCCTTCCTTTTAAAAAGGAAGAAGAATAAAATATCTGGTTGATCCTGCCAGTATTATATGCTGATGTTAAAGATTAAGCCATGCATGTGTAAGTATAAAGACCAAGTAGGATGAAACTGCGGACGGCTCATTATAACAGTAATAGTTTCTTTGGTTAGTAAAGTACAAGGATAGCTTTGTGAATGATAAAGATAATACTTGAGACGATCCAATTTGTATTAGTACAAAGTGGCCAATTTATGTAAGTAAATTGAGAAATGACATTCTAAGTGAGTTAGGATGCCACGACAATTGTAGAACACACAGTGTTTAACAAGTAACCAATGAGAATTTCTGATCTATCAATCAGTTGGTAGTATCGAGGACTACCAAGATTATAACGGATAACGAGGAATTGGGGTTCGACATCGGAGAGGGAGCTTTACAGATGGCTACCACTTCTAAGGAAGGCAGCAGGCGCGTAAATTACCCACTTTCGAATTGAAGAGGTAGTGACGACACATAACTCTAGAGTTGAGTAAAATCAATTCTTGAAGGAATGAGTAGGAGGTAAATTCTCCTACGAAATCAATTGGAGGGCAAGTATGGTGCCAGCAGCCGCGGTAATTCCAGCTCCAATAGTGTA
>NW_001861755.1:0-1020 GCF_000209125.1 Entamoeba dispar SAW760
TATGACTATGACTATCATATATTTTCTTATATTATTATATTATTATATGACTATGTACTTTTATTATTATTCCTAGTCTAGTTTATTTTATATCTTATCTTTCTTATGTCTTTTATATATCATATCTATATCTATATCTATATC
Organism: Entamoeba dispar SAW760; assembly: GCF_000209125.1. NCBI lineage: Eukaryota > Evosea > Mastigamoebida > Endamoebidae > Entamoeba > Entamoeba dispar. The sequence goes on from NW_001861755.1 coordinate 145, forward strand.
ATATCTATATCATTTATATAACTTATATCATTTATATAACTTATATCATTTATATAACTTATAACATTTATATAACTTATAACATTTATATAACTTATATATCCCTTTTTTTATCTTCCCAGTATTTTATGAATGTTATAGGGCTTGTGGCGCAATGGAAACGCATCAGACTACGAATCTGGGGATTGCAGGTTCGATCCCTGCCAAGCTCGTCTTTTTATTGACTAGATTACTTTACTTTAATCCCTTTCAACTTCTATAACCTTTATATTCTATTATATATATATTTCTTTATTTATATATATATATATATTTCTTTATTTATTTATTTATATATATCTTTATTTATATATCTATGTATGTATTTATTTCTATATTCCTTTATTTCTATATTTCTATATTTCTATATTCCTTTATTCCTTTATTCCTTTATTTAAAAAAAAACTCTCTATATAAAAACAAAAAGGTAGATTACCTGACGTTCCCATCTGTGTGAACATAATGGTACTGATCAGGCTCTAAGCATCTTTACTTCCGTGTTCGGATGGGAACGGGTGTATCCTACTTGATATGAACCTACCGTTATCCTACTTACTTATGACTATGACTATCATATATTTTCTTATATTATTATATTATTATATGACTATGTACTTTTATTATTATTCCTAGTCTGTTTATTTTATATCTTATCTTTCTTATGTCTTTTATATATCATATCTATATCTATATCTATATCATATCTATATCATTTATATAACTTATATCATTTATATAACTTATATCATTTATATAACTTATAACATTTATATAACTTATAACATTTATATAACTTATATATCCCTTTTTTTATCTTCCCAGTATTTTATGAATGTT
>NW_001861754.1:0-944 GCF_000209125.1 Entamoeba dispar SAW760
GTCAGATTATAATAACTATAACAATTACTAGTACACTAAAAGTTATTTGATATTTATTACTTTTTATAGAAAATGATTTAATTATCAATAATTAATAAATTATGTTAGAATGAATTGTTAAAAATTATTTTATCTATACTGCGTCAAGAATTAATAATAACTATAACAATTACTAGTACACTAAAAGTTATTTGATATTTATTACTTTTTATAGAAAATGATTTAATTATCAATAATTAATAAATTATGTTAGAATGAATTGTTAAAAATTATTTTATCTATACTGCGTCAAGAATTAATAATAACTATAACAATTACTAGTACACTAAAAGTTATTTGATATTTATTACTTTTTATAGAAAATGATTTAATTATCAATAATTAATAAATTATGTTAGAATGAATTGTTAAAAATTATTTTATCTATACTGCGTCAAGAATTAATAATAACTATAACAATTACTAGTACACTAAAAGTTATTTGATATTTATTACTTTTTATAGAAAATGATTTAATTATCAATAATTAATAAATTATGTTAGAATGAATTGTTAAAAATTATTTTATCTATACTGCGTCAAGAATTAATAATAACTATAACAATTACTAGTACACTAAAAGTTATTTGATATTTATTACTTTTTATAGAAAATGATTTAATTATCAATAATTAATAAATTATGTTAGAATGAATTGTTAAAAATTATTTTATCTATACTGCGTCAAGAATTAATAATAACTATAACAATTACTAGTACACTAAAAGTTATTTGATATTTATTACTTTTTATAGAAAATGATTTAATTATCCATTTATTCATTAATCATTAAAATGAATTGTTAAAAATTATTTTATCTATACTGCGTCAAGAATTAATAATAACTATAACAATTACTAGTACACTAAAAGTTATTTGATATTTATTACTTTTTATAGAAAATG
>NW_001861753.1:0-366 GCF_000209125.1 Entamoeba dispar SAW760
AAAGCGACCAGAATTAATAATTTTTATCTTTTTGTAGAGCGCATATTAATGTGATTAATACTTAGTACTTTTTATTAAAATTGACGACATTTAACTTCTTTCATCTAGTTTAGATAAAAAAGTTAATATCTCAAATACATAACTATCATAATTAATAATAATTATAGTTATGAGTAATAAACTATAATGTGTTTGATATTTATTACTTTTTAAAGAAATATAGATATTTAATTATTTATTGATTTTTTAACTAATATAACACTTGAAAAATATTTTATATAATTTTGAACGTAATTTATTTGTGGTATGAAATATTATATTATTATATATTGTGGTACATGTAATTTATTGTTATAAAACGTTATA
>NW_001861752.1:0-888 GCF_000209125.1 Entamoeba dispar SAW760
TATAAAATAATAAGAATAAAGTAAAAATATATAGAATAGATAATATATAATATATAATAGGTTTTAAATAGATAATATAAAAAACAAAAAGGTAGATTACCTGACGTTCCCATCTGTGTGAACATAATGGTACTGATCAGGCTCTAAGCATCTTTACTTCCGTGTTCGGATGGGAACGGGTGTATCCTACTTGATATGAACCTACCGATGAAAGAATAAGAAATAGACTAAAGAGGTATAATTATAAAAAGGTATAATTATAAAGAGGTATAATTATAAAAAGGTATAATTATAAAAAAAAGGTAAATAAGGGATATATAATAATAAAGTATAAAGTATAAAGTATAAAGTATAAGTAATATACATACATAGATACATAGATACATAGAAAGGTTTAGATAGATAGATATATAGTCGTAGAAGTAGAAGTAGAAGTATATATAATAATATAGATACATATATATATATATATATAAGATGATATGAATAAATAAAGATAAACAGTTAAACAGTTAAACAGTTAAAGAAATAAACATATACATATACATATAAAGTTGTGTACTAATATAAAATGGTTCCACCCGGGTTTGAACCGGGGACCCTCACTACGTAAAAGTGATGTGATAACCAACTACACCATGAAACCAACGAACATAATAGTCAGAAAGACTGAAAAGGGTCATATAGGATATATAATAAATATAATAAATATAATATATATAATATATATAATATATATAATAAATATGATAAATATGTTATAAGTATAGTGTATATATATAAAATAATAAGAATAAAGTAAAAATATATAGAATAGATAATATATAATATATAATAAGTTTAAATAGATAATATAAAAAACAAAAAGGTAGATTACCTGACGTTCCC
>NW_001861751.1:0-660 GCF_000209125.1 Entamoeba dispar SAW760
ATGTTCACACAGATGGGAACGTCAGGTAATCTACCTTTTTGTTTTTATATAGAGAGTTTTTTTTTAAATAAAGGAATAAAGGAATAAAGGAATATAGAAATATAGAAATATAGAAATAAAGGAATATAGAAATAAATACATACATAGATATATAAATAAAGATATATATAAATAAATAAATAAAGAAATATATATATATATATAAATAAAGAAATATATATATAATAGAATATAAAGGTTATAGAAGTTGAAAGGGATTAAAGTAAAGTAATCTAGTCAATAAAAAGACGAGCTTGGCAGGGATCGAACCTGCAATCCCCAGATTCGTAGTCTGATGCGTTTCCATTGCGCCACAAGCCCTATAACATTCATAAAATACTGGGAAGATAAAAAAAGGGATATATAAGTTATATAAATGTTATAAGTTATATAAATGTTATAAGTTATATAAATGATATAAGTTATATAAATGATATAAGTTATATAAATGATATAGATATGATATAGATATAGATATAGATATGATATATAAAAGACATAAGAAAGATAAGATATAAAATAAACAGACTAGGAATAATAATAAAAGTACATAGTCCTATAATAATATAATAATATAAGAAAATATATGATAGTCATAGTCATAAGTAAGTAGGATAACGG
>NW_001861750.1:0-547 GCF_000209125.1 Entamoeba dispar SAW760
ATAACTATAACAATTACTAGTACACTAAAAGTTATTTGATATTTATTACTTTTTATAGAAAATGATTTAATTATCCATTTATTCAATTAGTAAAGTTAAAGACTATTTTAAATTAAAAAACTATATTATTTTATTATTTAAACTATTTCAATTCAAACATTAAAAAAATAAATAAAAAATCGGTCAATTAATCATTATAATATCATTAAATAAAAAGTTGTTTAGAATTCAATTCTGAACAACTTTTACCTTATAAATTTTTATACTTTCGTTGACATTTTTTGAGATATTAATAACTAATTGATAATATTAATAACCATAAAATAAAATATGACAAAAATTCTGTTAAAAAATTAAAATAATTATACTTTATTTTACCAATTTAATATTTAATGATAAAAAAGAAAGATAATTAATTATATTAAAATGTAAAAATGAGTAAAAATTTAACCATAAAATAAAATATGACAAAAATTCTGTAAAAAATTAAAATAATTATACTTTATTTTACCAATTTAATGAAAAAACAGAAAGATAATTAATTATA
>NW_001861749.1:0-887 GCF_000209125.1 Entamoeba dispar SAW760
AAGGTATAACTCTATAAGAATATAAGAATAGAATAGGGTAACACTATAGGAATAATATAAAGATAAAATAGAAAGTCTATATAGGATAAAGATAGAGTAAGAATAATAGAACATAAAAGGTTATAGATATCTAAACATTTACACATATATGAATATATAGATAGAAAAGGATCTAGAAATAAGAATAGAAAAGTATCTAGATGTATATATAGATATAAAGATAAGAACTAAGATGTAAGATGTAAGATGTAAGATATAAGATATAAGATATAAGATATAAGTAAACATATAGATTATAGGAGGCATAAAAAGTGTAAGGCCTCTGCGGGAATCGAACCCACGACCTTTCCCTTACTAGGGGAACGCACTGCCATCTATGCTAAGAGGCCTTCCAAGGATGGAGGTATATATAATATAAAAAAAAGGTGTAATATATATATAAAAAGTTGAAATAAATAAATATAAAAAGTTGGAATATATATATATAAAAGGTGTAATATATATAAAAGGTGTAATATATATAAAAGAAGGAATATATATATATATAAGGAAGAATAAATATAAATAAAAGATAAGGTATAATAAAATAATAAAGGTATAAAGTTATATAGATATATAAATATATATATAGATATAGATATAAAGGAATAAAGTAGAAAAGTAGAAAAGTAGAAATGATAAAGTTTAATATATAACATAAGTTATAAAGTGATAAGTGACATATATATAGATATAAAAGGGTACATAAAGATAGAATATAGTAAAATGCAAGAGTGGGGTTCGAACCCACGCCTCCGAAGAGACAGTACCTTAAACTGCCGCCTTGGACACTCGGCACTCTGCTGGTGTCATATATAAATCAAAGATAAAACACTATAAAGTATAAG
>NW_001861748.1:0-971 GCF_000209125.1 Entamoeba dispar SAW760
AGAATTGGTTTTTGTTTATCCTCACTACATAAATCATCTAATTCAGTAAAGTCATATTGTTGGTGTTGTGGTTGTTGAGAATGTTGTGAAGTTATATGATGATGTTGAATTTTATCAAAATTGAGATTACAAGGTATTTCAGTAGATGAATCATCTTGAACATAAGAAGTGATATCAATAAATTGATTCCAATCACCAATAAATGAGGCATGATCACCAATTAACGATAAAAAATGAGTATTATATTTTTGAAGATACACTTTGAACAATAAATCGTTTTGATATAATTTTGTTGAAGATTTATTAATTAAATTTGATGGACATTTTTCAAGTGTTTGTAATTTGACTTTTCTGGTTTTTCTTATATGAAGAGTTTTATCTTTATATTCAGTTTGTTGAGTTTGATCATTGACTTCTTTATCTAGTTGATTTGTAGTGATTAATTCAGCAAAATTAGCAAAAGCTTGATAAATATCATCAACTCTATAAGAATAAATCATTAAAGAAGCATCTATAGAAGTGCTTGCCATTTGGAATTTACTTTTATCATTATTTTCATTAATTATATCTTGCATTAAATCAATAATAGGAACATCCCATGCATTTTTTTTATTTACTTTATTTGTATTACATAATTGAATACATTGTGCATAGAGTTCACTGATATTATTCTTTTTCATCTATTGTAATAAATTGATGATATTTTGAAGTTAAACAAAATTGATTAAGAAAGTTATGCAATATAAAAATTAAGTGTTAATAAAGTATTAAAAAATATTTAATTTCAATCAAAGTAATTTTCTTGTTGTAGCTGAATTAATGAAACTTCTTAATATCCATTCATTTTCTGCATAATCCATATCAATTGTTCCTAGTTTGATTTGATATGGTCGTAAATCAAATCTTGGACCAATTTCTTGAAGAACTAATTGATGTTGTTCATTATAATCATATGCATGATGTCTAAATGT
>NW_001861747.1:0-901 GCF_000209125.1 Entamoeba dispar SAW760
ATTATTTTATAATTATTAATATCTCAAATGTACTGCGTCAAGAATTAATAATAACTATAACAATTACTAGTACACTAAAAGTTATTTGATATTTATTACTTTTTATAGAAAATGATTTAATTATCAATAATTAATAAATTATGTTAGAATGAATTGTTAAAAATTATTTTATCTATACTGCGTCAAGAATTAATAATAACTATAACAATTACTAGTACACTAAAAGTTATTTGATATTTATTACTTTTTATAGAAAATGATTTAATTATCAATAATTAATAAATTATGTTAGAATGAATTGTTAAAAATTATTTTATCTATACTGCGTCAAGAATTAATAATAACTATAACAATTACTAGTACACTAAAAGTTATTTGATATTTATTACTTTTTATAGAAAATGATTTAATTATCAATAATTAATAAATTATGTTAGAATGAATTGTTAAAAATTATTTTATCTATACTGCGTCAAGAATTAATAATAACTATAACAATTACTAGTACACTAAAAGTTATTTGATATTTATTACTTTTTATAGAAAATGATTTAATTATCAATAATTAATAAATTATGTTAGAATGAATTGTTAAAAATTATTTTATCTATACTGCGTCAAGAATTAATAATAACTATAACAATTACTAGTACACTAAAAGTTATTTGATATTTATTACTTTTTATAGAAAATGATTTAATTATCAATAATTAATAAATTATGTTAGAATGAATTGTTAAAAATTATTTTATCTATACTGCGTCAAGAATTAATAATAACTATAACAATTACTAGTACACTAAAAGTTATTTGATATTTATTACTTTTTATAGAAAATGATTTAATTATCCATTTATTCATTAATCATTAAAATGAATTGTTAAAAATTATTTTATCTATA
>NW_001861746.1:0-569 GCF_000209125.1 Entamoeba dispar SAW760
ACGTTAAAAAGATGAATAAAATCGTTCAATTTATCATTACAACATCATTAAATAAAGAGTTGTTTAGAATTCAATTCTGAACAACTTTTACCTTATAAATTTTTATACTTTCGTTGACATTTTTTGAGATATTAATATAAAAAAATAATGATTAATATTAAAAAGAAATACATAATGAAGATAAAATAAAATAAATAAATCATGAATAATAACTAATACAGATTAAGATAATTGTTAAACAGAATTTAATTTAAAGAATGAGATATAAAGATATTAAATAATTTTTTAATAGTCTTTAATAAAAATAATCATTCATATCTCAAAAAATGTCAACGAAAGTATAAAAATTTATAAGGTAAAAGTTGTTCAGATATTAATTTTAAACAAGTGATTTATTAATAAAAATTTATAAAAAATGATACTTCTATCATGATTTTTTTGAGACACAAAAAATGACTTATCTTAAATATACATCGTTTTTCATATAATATAAAATAATAATGATAATACTGATATATCAAATAAAATAATTGTTTTGTAGATAAAGTATTGAAGGACGTATAGATGAG
>NW_001861745.1:0-996 GCF_000209125.1 Entamoeba dispar SAW760
ATTAAAATATTGTAAACATTGTCCTATCACAATTCCATCTATTAGCCATATTTTGTTAGGATGTAATGAAGAATAATCAATTATTAAACCACGATTATGTATGTAATCAATTATATAAACATATATTAATTACCCATTTTAATGATTTTGTTGAAATAGATTTTAATGCACAACATAAATATATTAATAATGATGAAATCGTTATAAATCACAATAATGATTTATTGGTTAGTGACCATTCTTTTAATGCTAGAAGACCAAATATATATTATCAAATCATCAAAAAAAGGATATATTAATGATGTCGCCATATGTCAAGATAGAAACATCCAATTAAATTATATTTACAAAATAAATAAATACAAAGAACTACAAGAGAAGTTAAGACAAAGTAGAGAATTAACTTATGTACAAATAATACCTGTAATATTATCAATCAATGGGTTGATACATAATAAATCAGTAAGAAGATTTAAATCACTAAAATTACAAATCAACTTCCCCAAATTACTACGAACAATCATTATAAAAATCATGAAAGACTTAATGTTCTACATAGGAAACACTGGCAACACATTAGAAGAGGAACATTCTAATGCGAGTATGTAGAATTGAACTCTATTGTAGAAATAGACCATATTGAAGAAACTGAAACAATCACTTCTCAATATTCATAAAATCCAATTTGTGGATATATCTATTATTTCTTATTTTTTTATATTTATTCTTTATTCTTATTTCAAGAGAGAATAAAATGAAATTAATATTTAATAAAAATGAAATAAGTAAATTCAAAAGAAGAATATAAAATAAAGAAATGTTCATTGTATTGATTCATCAAATAGTTAATAAAATTGAATATTTCATAAAATACCAGATATTTAATATAGAAGATAAATTAAAACAAATATAAATAATATTTGATATGAAAATAATAAGTGATAAGAAGATAATTTTGCAATTTATTAATAATTTTGAAATATATAGATTTCTCCT
>NW_001861744.1:0-830 GCF_000209125.1 Entamoeba dispar SAW760
TTATTAGGCTATGTCTAATAGGTAGGGATAGTAAGTGGTGTACCGAGATTGAAATAGTTAAGGAAAACTCAAAAGAACGTACATGACAGGGATAAATGATTGGAATTATTTGTTTTGAACGAGGAATTCTTGTAATATCGAGTCATTAACTCGAGATGAATACGTCCCTGCCCTTTGTACACACCGCCCGTCGCTCCTACCGATTGAATAAAGAGGTGAAATTCTAGGATTCTGTCTTATAGATAGAAAAATGGATTTAAATCTCCTTATTTAGAGGAAGGAGAAGTCGTAACAAGGTTTCCGTAGGTGAACCTGCGGAAGGATCATTAAAAGAAAAGAAATAATCTTTTAAAATAAAACAAGAAATTTATAGAATAAGATAATCTACAAAGAAAATAATAAAAGTAAGAATAAAAGGAATTAGAATATAAGAAGAAAGAAAAAGTATAATAAAATATTACTTTGGATAGTTTAGTTTCCTGTGCGATGAAGAACGCAATGAATTGCGATAAGTGATAGGAACAATAAAATGTGAATATCCAAACTTTGAATGCTTGAAAGTATACTTATGAACTTCAAGGTATATATGATATTCAATATCCAAAATAAAAGAGTATATTAAAAGCAAATATTAGTAGAAGTGAGAAGTAGCTAGTGGGTAAAAGAGAGAAGAAGTAAAGAGCTTTAACCAGATATCTATAAGTGAGTTAATAAATAAAGATTTGAGTATCGTAAGAGGACTCCCTTAACTTAAGCATATCAATAAGGGAAGGAAGAAAAAATAACAATGATTTCTTAAGTAATGGCGAATGAAAAAGAAAAAGACCAAG
>NW_001861743.1:0-867 GCF_000209125.1 Entamoeba dispar SAW760
ATCCTTTTAACTTATCTATTCCATATATACTTAGATACTTAGTTAACTTCTTTGACCAGTTACCCTCTACCTATTTATATCTTTTCTTGTTTATAATCTCCCATAATTTTTCTTTACTTACTTATTTATATTTTATATCATTAATCTTATTAAAAACTTAGTGATTGGATGAGTAACGCCCATCTGTAACCAAATTGTTTGGAATCATTATAAAAAAATAGAATTGATCCTATCATAATTATGAACATTTGAGACTACCCCATCCCATATCTTCGTACTTCATTACTTAATTTACGTAGGTAGATTTAGTGCGGAAGGTAACGAACAGGGTACAGCGTGAGGCCGGTTAACGGAGCAACGAAAACCTGTCTACGAATGATAGACCTGGGTTGAAAAGGATGTCAAGTTGATATGATTGATAGTATTGGAACTATTTCTTTTATTATTATATTATATTCTATTTCTTTTAGTTTTTTTATTTTATATTCTCTATCTATATATGTTTATATATTATTATATATTATATTCTTATCATTTATTATATCTATATTATCTATATTATTTATATTATTTATATTATTTATATTGTCTTTATTATATTTATTATCTTTATTGTCTTTATTGTCTTTATTGTCTTTATTGTCTTTATTGTCTTTATTGTCTTTATTGTCTTTATTGTCTATACTAGATACACTCCATACCTCCTTCACTTATATTATTCTTCTCTACATTACTTCTATTTCTTTACTTCTATCTTACATGTTATCTTTATATATTTTATATATGACTTGACTATCTCTATTCCCCTATATATTATATTATTATATGACTATATGACTATATGACTATATTATTATATCACTATAT
>NW_001861742.1:0-888 GCF_000209125.1 Entamoeba dispar SAW760
ACGATATTGGATACCTAGTACTTTTTATTAAAATCAAAAAAGTGCACCTTTTTTCAACAAATTTGTTGAATTAATATCTCTGCTACAACCTCACCATTTCTGATAAAACTTTATTTTTTGGAGGATCCACAGAACGATATTGGATACCTAGTACTTTTTATTAAAATCAAAAAAGTGCACCTTTTTTCAATAAAATTGTTGAATTAATATCTCTGCTACAACCTCACCATTTCTGATAAAACTTTATTTTTTGGAGGATCCACAGAACGATATTGGATACCTAGTACTTTATATTAAAATCAAAAAAGTGCACCTTTTTTCAACAAATTTGTTGAATTAATATCTCTGCTACAACCTCACCATTTCTGATAAAACTTTATTTTTTGGAGGATCCACAGAACGATATTGGATACCTAGTACTTTATATTAAAATCATAAAAAGTGCACCTTTTTTCAATAAAATTGTTGAATTAATATCTCTGCTACAACCTCACCATTTCTGATAAAACTTTATTTTTTGGAGGATCCACAGAACGATATTGGATACCTAGTACTTTTTATTAAAATCAAAAAAGTGCACCTTTTTTCAACAAATTTGTTGAATTAATATCTCTGCTACAACCTCACCATTTCTGATAAAACTTTATTTTTTGGAGGATCCACAGAACGATATTGGATACCTAGTACTTTTTATTAAAATCAAAAAAGTGCACCTTTTTTCAATAAAATTGTTGAATTAATATCTCTGCTACAACCTCACCATTTCTGATAAAACTTTATTTTTTGGAAGATCCACAGAACGATATTGGATACCTAGTACTTTATATTAAAATCATAAAAAGTGCACCTTTTTTCAATAAAATTGTTGAATTAATATCTCTGCTACAA
>NW_001861741.1:0-1006 GCF_000209125.1 Entamoeba dispar SAW760
TAAATAAAGATATATATAAATAAATAAATAAAGAAATATATATATATATATAAATAAAGAAATATATATATAATAGAATATAAAGGTTATAGAAGTTGAAAGGGATTAAAGTAAAGTAATCTAGTCAATAAAAAGACGAGCTTGGCAGGGATCGAACCTGCAATCCCCAGATTCGTAGTCTGATGCGTTTCCATTGCGCCACAAGCCCTATAACATTCATAAAATACTGGGAAGATAAAAAAAGGGATATATAAGTTATATAAATGTTATAAGTTATATAAATGTTATAAGTTATATAAATGATATAAGTTATATAAATGATATAAGTTATATAAATGATATAGATATGATATAGATATAGATATAGATATGATATATAAAAGACATAAGAAAGATAAGATATAAAATAAACAGACTAGGAATAATAATAAAAGTACATAGTCATATAATAATATAATAATATAAGAAAATATATGATAGTCATAGTCATAAGTAAGTAGGATAACGGTAGGTTCATATCAAGTAGGATACACCCGTTCCCATCCGAACACGGAAGTAAAGATGCTTAGAGCCTGATCAGTACCATTATGTTCACACAGATGGGAACGTCAGGTAATCTACCTTTTTGTTTTTATATAGAGAGTTTTTTTTTAAATAAAGGAATAAAGGAATAAAGGAATATAGAAATATAGAAATATAGAAATAAAGGAATATAGAAATAAATACATACATAGATATATAAATAAAGATATATATAAATAAATAAATAAAGAAATATATATATATATATAAATAAAGAAATATATATATAATAGAATATAAAGGTTATAGAAGTTGAAAGGGATTAAAGTAAAGTAATCTAGTCAATAAAAAGACGAGCTTGGCAGGATCGAACCTGCAATCCCCAGATTCGTAGTCTGATGCGTTTCCATTGCGCCACAAGCCCTATACATTCATAAAATACTGGGAAGATAAAAAAGGGATATATAAGTTATATAAATGTTAT
>NW_001861740.1:0-1014 GCF_000209125.1 Entamoeba dispar SAW760
ATGCTATATCTCTCTTTATATCCTCTCATATATAGTAGCATAAATATTATAATCATCATATCTCTAATGCTTTTATGGTAATGTATGTTTATGGTTTTATTTAATGAAGCTGTAAATATGTTTATAATTTATTTTAAGAATGCTTAACATAATTAAATACTACTCAAAATAGTTTTGTTTCTCGTGGGTTTTTTGAGACCCAAAACTATTTTGAATTTTCGAATTATTTAATTCGAAATTCTTCAACAGAAGATTTATTTCTTCTTTTCTCATCTGTCCTTTATTGGGTTTATACCCAATTTTTTGACATTTTAAATTTAAATATTATTAAGTCTTTTAATACCCTCTTTTATACTAGTTATTTTATTTGATATTAAAAATTATTAAAATATTATTTATTATATTTTACTGATACTTTAATGTATTTTCTAAAAGTAAAAATTCTAAAGATATTTCTTCTAAAAATAAGAAAATTTACTCTGAAAATGGGAATTCTTTCTTTTAAAAATAGAATTTTTGAATAATTAACAAAATTTTTTGAAAATAGTTTACTTTAAAAATAGAACATAATATGTCATAAAATTTTCCAAATTCGAAAATGAAGAAAATTACTTCCATAGAATTTTCAAAAATTTAAAAACAAAAAATTCAAGAATGATTTGAATTTATCTTATTTCTAAAAATAGAATAACAAAAAATTCATTAAAAATAGAAATTGTTATTAACTCAATTTTTATAACATTTTATAACAATAAATTACATGTACCAAAATATATAATAATATAATATTTCATACCACAAATAAATTACGTTCAAAATTATATAAAATATTTTTCAAGTGTTATATTAGTTAAAAAATCAATAAATAATTAAATATCTATATTTCTTTAAAAAGTAATAAATATCAAACACATTATAGTTATTACTCATAACTATAATTATTATTAATTATGATAGTTATGTATTTGAGATATTAACTTTTTTATCTAAACTAGATGAAAGAAGTTAAATGTC
>NW_001861739.1:0-950 GCF_000209125.1 Entamoeba dispar SAW760
TAACCATAAAATAAAATATGACAAAAATTCTGTTAAAAAATTAAAATAATTATACTTTATTTTACCAATTTAATGAAAAAACAGAAAAGATAATTAATTATATTAAAATGTTAAAAAAGAATAAAAGGAATAAAAAGAAATAAATTTAATAATTTTAATGAATATAGGATGAAAAAAAGAATTGATAATACATTTTAAAATAAGTTTTATATAAATTTAAATAGAAATTACGGTTAAGTCTCAGCAAATCGTTTCATTCAATACCCGAGAGTATTGATTAAGAAACTCTAAAGCTTACAACACCGATTTCTGATGCCATCGTCTATAAGCAACAGTTATGCTTTGAATTTTGTTAACTCAGTATTCACTACCCTTTTGATAGAGTAATACACGAGATAATAAATACAACGTATATAATTTTCAATTGTACTAAAGTAACAAGAAAAAGACAAAGTATTCATCTAGACGAAATTCTGGCTTGAGAGGCTTTCAGCCATTATTTCAACACGTGTTAGATTCTCAACACTATTTGATCAAATAATTGAATAATCCAGTGGCGTGACACAACGGTTCCTCTCGTACTGAGTTGTGCTACTATCTAAATACTTTGAAGATCTACCGAAACGGTAGGGTAAAACTAACCTGTCTCACGACGGTCTAAACCCAGCTCACGTTCCCTATTAAATGGTGAACAATCATACCTTTTTTCAATTCTGCTTGAAATGGATAGGAAGAGCCGACATCGAAGATCAAAAAGCAACGTCGCTATGAGCGCTTGGCTGCCACAAGCCAGTTATCCCTGTGGTAACTTTTCTGACACCCCAAGCCTTATTATTAAAGGATTACTAGAATCACCTTACGTCTCACACATCAGATAATCTATATGTTTAAATTTTTTCTAGTTAAAATCTTAGGATCGTTAGGCATCATTTCAGAGTTATGATGTACTG
>NW_001861738.1:0-813 GCF_000209125.1 Entamoeba dispar SAW760
AGATATGATATAGATATAGATATAGCATATGATATATAAAAGACATAAGAAAGATAAGATATAAAATAAACAGACTAGGAATAATAATAAAAGTACATAGTCATATAATAATATAATAATATAAGAAAATATATGATAGTCATAGTCATAAGTAAGTAGGATAACGGTAGGTTCATATCAAGTAGGATACACCCGTTCCCATCCGAACACGGAAGTAAAGATGCTTAGAGCCTGATCAGTACCATTATGTTCACACAGATGGGAACGTCAGGTAATCTACCTTTTTGTTTTTATATAGAGAGTTTTTTTTTAAATAAAGGAATAAAGGAATAAAGGAATATAGAAATATAGAAATATAGAAATAAAGGAATATAGAAATAAATACATACATAGATATATAAATAAAGATATATATAAATAAATAAATAAAGAAATATATATATATATATAAATAAAGAAATATATATATAATAGAATATAAAGGTTATAGAAGTTGAAAGGGATTAAAGTAAAGTAATCTAGTCAATAAAAAGACGAGCTTGGCAGGGATCGAACCTGCAATCCCCAGATTCGTAGTCTGATGCGTTTCCATTGCGCCACAAGCCCTATAACATTCATAAAATACTGGGAAGATAAAAAAAGGGATATATAAGTTATATAAATGTTATAAGTTATATAAATGTTATAAGTTATATAAATGATATAAGTTATATAAATGATATAAGTTATATAAATGATATAGATATGATATAGATATAGATATAGATATGATATATAAAAGACATAAGAAAGATAAGATATAAAATAAACAGA
>NW_001861737.1:0-412 GCF_000209125.1 Entamoeba dispar SAW760
TTTTGTGTCTCAAAAAATCATGATAGAAGTATCATTTTTTTATAAATTTTTATTAATAAATCACTTGTTTAAAATTAATATCTGAACAACTTTTACCTTATAAATTTTTATACTTTCGTTGACATTTTTTGAGATATGAATGATTATTTTTATTAAAGACTATTAAAAAATTATTTAATATCTTTATATCTCATTCTTTAAATTAAATTCTGTTTAACAATTATCTTAATCTGTATTAGTTATTATTCATGATTTATTTATTTTATTTTATCTTCATTATGTATTTCTTTTTAATATTAATCATTATTTTTTTATATTAATATCTCAAAAAATGTCAACGAAAGTATAAAAATTTATAAGGTAAAAGTTGTTCAGATATGAATTTTAAACAAGTGATTTATTAATGAAAATT
>NW_001861736.1:0-1014 GCF_000209125.1 Entamoeba dispar SAW760
CATTATCTTTACCAATCAATACTATTAATACTTTGACCTTCCTAAGGGAATATTCAGGTGGAACCAGCTACTAGATAGTTCGATGAGTCTTTCGCCCCTATACTCAAATATGACAAGTAATTTGCACGTTAACACTGCGTGAATCTTCCACCAAAGTTTCCTTCGGCTTCAATCCGTTCAAGTATAGTTCACCATCTTTCGGGTCCTAACATATTTACTTCTTCTATTGAAAGATACTATTGCTAAATGTATTTCTACACTCTCATAGTTTTTCGTTTTCTCTTCATGTTATAGCTTTCCTGCTATTCTCATTCGCATCCATGTTAGACTCCTTGGTCCGTGTTTCAAGACGGGTAGATAATTTACTTCTTCAAGAGTTTCTATTCTCGGGATTAAATGTATTAATCTTACCTTAAATAGCTTTTATCATTCCATTATTATTGGATTTTTACTTTTAATTCACAATTAAATACTAAGATTTCTCTTAATATTCTCGTTTATTAATAATCACTATAAATGAAATAATTCTCTTGCTCTTAATAATTTCCTATATTACAAATTTCAATACAATCTTATTAAATATACTACTTATATATCTAATCTTTTTATATTTTTATTTATAATACATTCTACTATTTTTCTTATAAATTATCCGTTCACATATTACTCTTTCAAGCTCTTTTCACTCTTTTTCCAAAGTTCTTTTAAGTTTTCCTTCACAGTACTTCTTTGCTATCAGTTTTCCTGTAATATTTAGACTTTGATGAATACTATCACCTTTTTCGATTTATACTTCCAAATAAATTTACTCTTTTCTAAACTATATTCTTTTCAAAATATATTTAAATTGACGAGGCTTTCACTCTCTCTGGCTCAGCATTCGTTCTGAATTCAATCTAAATTATCTCTTTTAAATATAATTTTTCTTTTAGTTACACTCTGAATAATTTAAGACTAGCCTCACACATTGCTGTATTCTTCTAACCTTTTTACAATTATCCATTTTTATCAACT
>NW_001861735.1:0-1011 GCF_000209125.1 Entamoeba dispar SAW760
TATAAGGATATAATAATAAAGGATATAAGTATAAGTATAAGTATAAGTCATGAATATAAAATAGAATATAGAATATAAAGGATATAATATATAATATATAAAGTAGAATATATACATATAATATATATAATAAATATAATAATATATAATATATAATATATAAGGGAAGTACATAAAAAGAATATAGTATAGATTAAATATAGATGAAGGGGGCTTAGCTCAGTGGCAGAGCAGCTGACTCCAGATCAGCCGGTCAGTGGTTCAATCCCTCTAGCCCTCACTTTTTATACATATAGTATCCATAAAGTATAGATAAAGTAAGATATAGTATATCTAGTGTATAAGTAGAGGATACATATAGTAAGATAGTAAGATAGTATGATAGTATGATAGTATGATAGTATGATAGTATGATAGTAAGATAATAAGAAAGTATGGCATCTATAGTCATATATAGAACAATAAATAGTCATATAAACACTGGAAAGTGATATAAAAGATATAAAAGGATATAAGATATAAAATAAATAAAATATATATATATAACATATAAAAAAAATAAAGAAGTAAGTTTAAGTTATAAAAGGTTATATAAAAGAGTGAATAAGTTAGTCGGAATAGTTAAAGAATAGAATAGTATAGTCATATAAACATATAAACATATAAACATATAATAATATATAGATAATATAAATAGAAAGAAATATATATAATATAAACATAATATGTAAACAGATTATATGATAAAGTAGTTATAGTAAGCTCTCATAGCTCAGTCGGTAGAGCATGGTGCTAATAACGCCAGGGTCGCAGGTTCGAAACCTGCTGAGAGCATTGTTTTTAAAGAAATACATACATATTATACATATTATACATATTATACATATTATACATATACATACATGAGAGTATTTGTATAAAAGGAATAAAGTAATAAAGTAATAAAGGAATAAAGTATAAAAAGAATATAGTAATATAGTAATAAAGGAATAAAGTATAAAGGAATAAAGT
>NW_001861734.1:0-1051 GCF_000209125.1 Entamoeba dispar SAW760
TTTAGACTAGCCTCACACATTGCTGTATTCTTCTAACCTTTTTACAATTATCCATTTTTATCAACTTGGTCTTTTTCTTTTTCATTCGCCATTACTTAAGAAATCATTGTTATTTTTTCTTCCTTCCCTTATTGATATGCTTAAGTTAAGGGAGTCCTCTTACGATACTCAAATCTTTATTTATTAACTCACTTATAGATATCTGGTTAAAGCTCTTTACTTCTTCTCTCTTTTACCCACTAGCTACTTCTCACTTCTACTAATATTTGCTTTTAATATACTCTTTTATTTTGGATATTGAATATCATATATACCTTGAAGTTCATAAGTATACTTTCAAGCATTCAAAGTTTGGATATTCACATTTTATTGTTCCTATCACTTATCGCAATTCATTGCGTTCTTCATCGCACAGGAAACTAAACTATCCAAAGTAATATTTTATTATACTTTTTCTTTCTTCTTATATTCTAATTCCTTTTATTCTTACTTTTATTATTTTCTTTGTAGATTATCTTATTCTATAAATTTCTTGTTTTATTTTAAAAGATTATTTCTTTTCTTTTAATGATCCTTCCGCAGGTTCACCTACGGAAACCTTGTTACGACTTCTCCTTCCTCTAAATAAGGAGATTTAAATCCATTTTTCTATCTATAAGACAGAATCCTAGAATTTCACCTCTTTATTCAATCGGTAGGAGCGACGGGCGGTGTGTACAAAGGGCAGGGACGTATTCATCTCGAGTTAATGACTCGATATTACAAGGAATTCCTCGTTCAAAACAAATAATTCCAATCATTTATCCCTGTCATGTACGTTCTTTTGAGTTTTCCTTAACTATTTCAATCTCGGTACACCACTTACTATCCCTACCTATTAGACATAGCCTAATAAATAAGGTGTAAATGATAAAATGCTCTCTAGTAACTCCATTGTAGCGCGCGTGCGGCCCAAGATGTCTAAGGGCATCACAGACCTGTTATTGCTGAATGCTTCCTTTTCTTTCCCCACGTTAAAGAGTCTAATCGAAATAGATAACTAACAATTAAA
>NW_001861733.1:0-924 GCF_000209125.1 Entamoeba dispar SAW760
GCGTATTTTTATAATAAGAATAGGTGGTATAAGAGGAAATAGTATAAAGTATAAAGGTATAAAGGTATAAAGGTATAAAGGTATAAATGGTTATAGGTATAAAAGTATAAAAGTATAAAAGTATAAGAATATAAAGGTATAAAGGGATAAGAATAGTATAAGAGGAATAGAATAGTATAGTATAAAGGGATAAGAATAGCATATAGGTAATAGTATAAAGTAGGTACATCTAATAAGGATATAGGAAGTAAAATACTAAGTAAAATACTAAGGAAGTATAAAAAGATATATACATATATACATGTATAAGTATAATAAATAGAAATAGAAATATAAGAATATATCTACTAAAGAGAAAGAATAAGGGAATAAGGGAATAAAAAAAGAACATAATAATATAATATAATAATATAATAATAAGTGAATAAGATGATAATAATAATAATAGTAGCATAAAGGTTAATAATAATAGTAAAAAAGACGCTTCCGCTTGGGATCGAACCAAGGACCTAACGGTTAACAGCCGTTCGCTCTGCCGACTGAGCCACGGAAGCTTTCAGTAAGCATAAGTTAAGCAGAAGTTAAGCAGAAATGTTAAAGTAGATATGATAAGCAGAAATGATAAAGTAGATATGATAAGCAGAAATGATAAAGTAGAAATAATAAAGTAGATATGATAAAGTAAATATGATAAGCATAAGTTGAATAGGTAATAATAGGATAAAGTTATAAGGAGTAATAAGAAGGGTAATAATAGGATAAACATAATAAGAGGGTACATATATACATATATACATATATAAATATATACATATATAAATATATAAATATATACATAAGTACATATATACATAAAAGAATAAGAGTACATAAGTACATATATAATATATATATATACATAGAAGAAATAAAAGTAAAAGTAAA
>NW_001861732.1:0-987 GCF_000209125.1 Entamoeba dispar SAW760
CAAATCGGATAGAAAATCATATGGAAATACAATACCATCAGAAGTTAAATCACTTGGATATGAATGCCTTAGTTATTGTGATTCATTAAAATCAATTAATATACCTTCATCAATTAATGAATTAGGAAATTATTGTTTTAATGGATGTAAATCATTAAAATCAATTAATATACCATCGTCAATTAGTTTTATAGGAGATGATTGTTTTTCAGGGTGTTTATCATTAACATCTATGAATATAGATAATATACAATTTATAAGTGAAGAAAGAATATTTATGAATGAACCAGTGTTAGTTAGTTTTGAAATACCAAAAACTCTACAAATAATCAATGGAAAGAATATTTTCAAGAAAGATATTAATAAATTTATTATTCCATCTTCAATTACTAAATTAGGAGAATATTGTTTTTATCAATGTTCATCATTAACTTCAATTAACATACCATCATCAATTAATGAAATAGGGTATTATTGTTTTTATGAATGCTGTTCATTAATATCAATTAATATACCATCAACAATAAGTAAATTAGGAATTTGTTGTTTTAAAGAATGTTATTCATTAAAATCAATTAACATACCAGCATCTGTGAGTGAAATAGGAGATTATTGTTTTTATGAATGTTCATCATTGACATCGGTGAGTGTAGACAATCTACAATTTGTAAGTAAAGAAAGAATATTTATGAATGAACCAGTGTTAGTTAGTATTAAAATACCAGATAATCTAGAAATAATCAATGGAAAGAATATTGAAAAGAAAGATACTAATGAATTTATTATTCCATCTTCAATTACTAAGTTAGGTGATTGGTGTTTTAATAAATGTTCATCATTAAAATCAATTCATATACCAACATCAATTAGTGAATAGGAGATTGGTGTTTTAATGATGTTCATCATTACATCATTAATATTCCATCATCAATTAGTAAATTAGAGATGATGTTTTATTATTGTTTATCATTAAATCAATTATATACC
>NW_001861731.1:0-992 GCF_000209125.1 Entamoeba dispar SAW760
GCAGAAATCACATTCTGTAATGAACCTTTTAGATTTATCAGAATGCTATGTTTTTATTAAACAGTCGGATTCCCCTAACCTTTAAAGTTCTGATTCGATTTTAATCCTTTTACAAGGAAATCACCAGAGCTACTCTTTCTTGCTAACTTACAGAGCTATGTTGCCGACTTCCCTTACCTGCGTTATTCTATTTAACTAAAGATTTTGCTTCTTGGAGACCTGTTGCGGTTATTAGTACGAGCAAAAGAATTCTTTAATTAGCTTTATGCTAAGATTCCCTTTAATTTTTATGAAGACTGCAAAAATACCACAATTCAATCATATGTTGAATTTCTTACAAAGCCAATAAATTCCACTTCTCTGATTGATTCATTTCAGTGGAGTTTACTTTTGTTAAGAAGAAAAGAGAACTCTTCCGTAGATTTTCACACTCCATTTTAAAGTTCATGATATGTTACCATTTTATTCGATTTAATCTTATTTCTAAGATTTAATCATTAATTCTCTTGATTAAGAACTATTAATCTTATTCCCTTTCAATCCTTATATTGACTATATGTCACTTATATATTTCTTAAGGATTTCCATCTGTAATTTAGGATCGATTCACCCTAATCCAAGTAATGTTGTTTAGGAACCTTTCTCCTCTTCAGTTCTAAGATGTTTTTTTCCTCTTCTTAGTATTTGCTACTACCACCAAGATCTGCACTAAGGACAGTTTCAATCTAAATTACTTTAAATCTTTACTACTTTTGTTGTCCTTACGCCATTTCGTTTCCTTACTCGTTAAAATGTCTTCATTTTAACGGTCGAGTATCAGTTAAGAAATTATAATGCCATCCATTTTCAGGACTCATTCATTCGATAGGTGAGTTGTTACACATTCCTTAGCGGTTTCCGACTTCCATGGCCACCGTCCCTATGTCAATATGAATGAATACCTTTTGTGGTACTCGTTATGTTTCTTTTTGGCACTTTATCTCGACGTTCGG
>NW_001861730.1:0-662 GCF_000209125.1 Entamoeba dispar SAW760
TTTCTTCCTTCCCTTATTGATATGCTTAAGTTAAGGGAGTCCTCTTACGATACTCAAAATCTTTATTTATTAACTCACTTATAGATATCTGGTTAAAGCTCTTTACTTCTTCTCTCTTTTACCCACTAGCTACTTCTCACTTCTACTAATATTTGCTTTTAATATACTCTTTTATTTTGGATATTGAATATCATATATACCTTGAAGTTCATAAGTATACTTTCAAGCATTCAAAGTTTGGATATTCACATTTTATTGTTCCTATCACTTATCGCAATTCATTGCGTTCTTCATCGCACAGGAAACTAAACTATCCAAAGTAATATTTTATTATACTTTTTCTTTCTTCTTATATTCTAATTCCTTTTATTCTTACTTTTATTATTTTCTTTGTAGATTATCTTATTCTATAAATTTCTTGTTTTATTTTAAAAGATTATTTCTTTTCTTTTAATGATCCTTCCGCAGGTTCACCTACGGAAACCTTGTTACGACTTCTCCTTCCTCTAAATAAGGAGATTTAAATCCATTTTTCTATCTATAAGACAGAATCCTAGAATTTCACCTCTTTATTCAATCGGTAGGAGCGACGGGCGGTGTGTACAAAGGGCAGGGACGTATTCATCTCGAGTTAATGACTCGATATTACAAGGAATTCCTCG
>NW_001861729.1:0-957 GCF_000209125.1 Entamoeba dispar SAW760
CCCTTTCAACTTCTATAACCTTTATATTCTATTATATATATATTTCTTTATTTATATATATATATATATTTCTTTATTTATTTATTTATATATATCTTTATTTATATATCTATGTATGTATTTATTTCTATATTCCTTTATTTCTATATTTCTATATTTCTATATTCCTTTATTCCTTTATTCCTTTATTTAAAAAAAAACTCTCTATATAAAAACAAAAAGGTAGATTACCTGACGTTCCCATCTGTGTGAACATAATGGTACTGATCAGGCTCTAAGCATCTTTACTTCCGTGTTCGGATGGGAACGGGTGTATCCTACTTGATATGAACCTACCGTTATCCTACTTACTTATGACTATGACTATCATATATTTTCTTATATTATTATATTATTATATGACTATGTACTTTTATTATTATTCCTAGTCTGTTTATTTTATATCTTATCTTTCTTATGTCTTTTATATATCATATCTATATCTATATCTATATCATATCTATATCATTTATATAACTTATATCATTTATATAACTTATATCATTTATATAACTTATAACATTTATATAACTTATAACATTTATATAACTTATATATCCCTTTTTTTATCTTCCCAGTATTTTATGAATGTTATAGGGCTTGTGGCGCAATGGAAACGCATCAGACTACGAATCTGGGGATTGCAGGTTCGATCCCTGCCAAGCTCGTCTTTTTATTGACTAGATTACTTTACTTTAATCCCTTTCAACTTCTATAACCTTTATATTCTATTATATATATATTTCTTTATTTATATATATATATATATTTCTTTATTTATTTATTTATATATATCTTTATTTATATATCTATGTATGTATTTTATTTCTATATTCCTTTATTTCTATATTTCTATATTTCTATATTCCTTTATTCCTTTATTCCTTTATTTAAAAAAAAACTCTCTATATAAAACAA
>NW_001861728.1:0-945 GCF_000209125.1 Entamoeba dispar SAW760
ACTCATATCTATCTACTATATTTGTCGTCATCAATAATTCAACTGCTATGCTTTGCTATTCTGTTTTTCCTACTCCACTTGGTCCTAAAAACATAAAACTACCTGTTGGTCGTTTTTCATTTCCTAATCCTCCTCTACTTCGAATAATTGCATCACTAACTGCTGTTACTGCTTCATTTTGTCCTATTACTCGTTTATGTAGTTCTTCTTCTAAATTCATCAGTCTTGTTTTCTCTGTTTGATTCATTTTAGTAACAGGAATTCCTGTCCATCTACTAACTACTTCTTCTATTTGTGTTGGTGTAACTTGTAATGATATCATTGTTGTTTCTTTATTTTGTTCCTTTAATTCTTTCATTCTTTTTTCTGCTTCTGGTATTGCATAATATTTTAAATCAGCTGCTACTTCTAAATCTTTAGTACTTTCTGCTTTATGTTTCATAGCTTCTATTTTCGTTGCAAGTTCTTTCATTTCTTCACTTCCTCCTTTTTCTTTTTCATAGTTAATTCGTAATTTTGTTAATTTCTCTTTATTTTCACTTAATTCTTTTTCAATTTCTTGTAGTCTTTCTTTAATCATTTTATTATGGTCTTCATCACTTTCTTTAATGTCTCTTTCTAATGCTATTTTCTCTACATTTAATTGTGTTTCTCTTCTTTCTAATTTATCTATTTCTTCTGGTTGTGAATTCTTTTGTGTAAATAATGTAGCACATGCTTCATCAACTAAATCAATTGCTTTATCTGGAAGAAATCTTCCATTAATATATCTTTTACTTAATGTTGCTGCTGAAACTAATGCTGAATCGGTAATTGTTAATCCATAATGATTTTCATATTTCTCTCGTATTCCTCGAAGAATATATAATGTATCTTCTTCACTTGGCTCATTTACATAAACTTGTTGGAATCGTCTTCAAATGCTGGATCTTTTTCTACATATTT
>NW_001861727.1:0-793 GCF_000209125.1 Entamoeba dispar SAW760
TTTTATTTTATGGTTATTAATATTATCAATTAGTTATTAATATCTCAAAAAATGTCAACGAAAGTATAAAAATTTATAAGGTAAAAGTTGTTCAGAATTGAATTCTAAACAACTTTTTTATTTAATGATATTATAATGATTAATTGAACGATTTTTTATTTATTTTTTTAATGTTTGAATTGAAATAGTTTAAATAATAAAATAATATAGTTTTTTAATTTAAAATAGTCTTTAACTTTACTAATTGAATAAATGGATAATTAAATCATTTTCTATAAAAAGTAATAAATATCAAATAACTTTTAGTGTACTAGTAATTGTTATAGTTATTATTAATTCTTGACGCAGTATAGATAAAATAATTTTTAACAATTCATTTTAATGATTAATGAATAAATGGATAATTAAATCATTTTCTATAAAAAGTAATAAATATCAAATAACTTTTAGTGTACTAGTAATTGTTATAGTTATTATTAATTCTTGACGCAGTATAGATAAAATAATTTTTAACAATTCATTCTAACATAATTTATTAATTATTGATAATTAAATCATTTTCTATAAAAAGTAATAAATATCAAATAACTTTTAGTGTACTAGTAATTGTTATAGTTATTATTAATTCTTGACGCAGTATAGATAAAATAATTTTTAACAATTCATTCTAACATAATTTATTAATTATTGATAATTAAATCATTTTCTATAAAAAGTAATAAATATCAAATAACTTTTAGTGTACTAGTAATTGTTATAGTTATTATTAATTCTTGACGCAGTATAGATAAAA
>NW_001861726.1:0-912 GCF_000209125.1 Entamoeba dispar SAW760
TTCTTTATTATTAACATCATTTGTTTATTTCTTAATTTCATTTTGTTTCATTTTTATTTCCATTTTCATCTACTTTAATCTCTAAATTTATTTTTATCTCACTTGCATTTCCTCATTCTCAATTTCCTCATTCTTAGATTCCTCATTCTCAAGTTCTTCTTTCTTTAAATCCTTCATTTTTCTTTTAACTCCCATCTTTCGTTTTTGTTTTCGTTTTTCTTTTCCCTGTTCTTTTTCCTTCCATCTTTCGTTGTCCTTATGTTAATCAATACAATTCAACATGTTTCTTTTATTTTCTTTAAAAACTGTTCAACTGTACTGACAGGCTTACTGCCATCATTCAATGTATTTTGAATGATACGTATTTTATCAGGTTTCATTTAACTATCAATATTTTTCTTTCATTTATACAACTTTTGTTAGTTATTTATTAGAAAAAACTATTGTTTTACTTCATAAATTTATTAATAACTTCAAAGTTTTTCTAAAATTAGATAACGACTCAGATTATCCATACAAACAATATAGAATTATTCTAAAAATAGAAAACGATTCAGATTATCCATACAAATAATTTATAAAATTTCTAAAAATAGAAAACGATTCAGATTATCCATACAAACATGTCGCCGAAAATGCCGAATATTTGTTGGTAACCACGTCATCCTTTTCGGCAAATCGAGCTTTTACCATCTTAAAATTTTGGTCTAGTGTTAATCCGATGGTTTTTCCTAGCTTTTGTGTAATAAAGGTTCACTTTTCGACGGAATATCAATTTTTTTCGTTCTATTCCTTCTAATTTCAACAAAAAAACGGTAGTTTTTTCAAAAAGGGCATTTTCAAAATCGTATTTCGAGTAGGGGGGGTCTTTTTGCATTTTTGTTGAAATTACCCCGTGTAGAAGGATTTTCG
>NW_001861725.1:0-811 GCF_000209125.1 Entamoeba dispar SAW760
AAATAAAGAATAAGAAAGAAAAGAATAAGAAAGAAATAAGAAAAACAAATAGAAGTAATGTATAAAAAAACAATAAATAAATAATAAAGAAATAAATAAGAGAAGAATAATAAAAGAATAAAATAAATATATAGAAAAATAGAATGAATGAAATAAAATAATAAAGAGAAGAACACAATAAAAAGATAAAGAAATAAAGAAATAATAAGATAAAAAAAAAGAAATAATAAAGAAAATAATAAAAAGAGAAGATAATAAAAAGATAAAAAGAAAATAAAAAAAAATAAAAGGGTAAATAAAGATGATAAAATTTTATAATAAAAATAATAATAATAAAATTAATAAAAAATAAGAAAAAATAAAATTTAAATTTTATATTTCATATTACTCAATTAAAATTACTTCATTCACTCTTTATTAAATAATTTGATTGACTATAAAATACTTCTATATTTCTACATTTCATTTCTATGATATCCATACTATTTCATTTATCATTCATATTCATTATTTATTATATCATTTACCATTAATTCATAATGAATTATAATAATGTATTCTTTTTACATTTATACAAAATCATTAATGAATAATTAAATTAAATGACATTATTACTAACAGAATTAGTTTTACACCAAATAAACTAATAAATTAACATAAATTAAGAAGAATAAAAGTATATAAATAAAAAATAGTAATAAATAAGTAAAATATAGAAATAACAGAATGATATAACAAATAATAAATATAATTAAATTAAGTTGTATATAAATATCCAAAGAATTAAGAAATAATAGAATAAAATAATAAA
>NW_001861724.1:0-298 GCF_000209125.1 Entamoeba dispar SAW760
TATTTCTATATTCCTTTATTTCTATATTTCTATATTTCTATATTCCTTTATTCCTTTATTCCTTTATTTAAAAAAAAACTCTCTATATAAAAACAAAAAGGTAGATTACCTGACGTTCCCATCTGTGTGAACATAATGGTACTGATCAGGCTCTAAGCATCTTTACTTCCGTGTTCGGAAGGGAACGGGTGTATCCTACTTGATATGAACCTACCGTTATCCTACTTACTTATGACTATGACTATCATATATTTTCTTATATTATTATATTATTATATGACTATGTACTTTTATTATT
>NW_001861723.1:0-946 GCF_000209125.1 Entamoeba dispar SAW760
TACTTTATTCCTATATTACTTTATTCCTTTATTCCTTTATTACTTTATTCCTATATTCCTTTATTACTTTATTCCTTTATTCCTTTATTACTTAATTATCTTACTTTACAGTACTCCCCCCATTTTTATACTAATTTATTAGAAGTCTTCAATAGTATAGCTGGTTAGTATCTTCGCCTGTCACGTGAAAGACCGGGGTTCGAATCCCCGTTGAAGAGTTCACTTTTTATACTATAATATTTCTTTTTATAAGTATATATATGACTATTTATTATACTATTTTTTGTTACAATAAAATATATATTATTCCTTTCTTATATATATTTATTTTTATTTATTATATTTCTTTTTTACTATATTATTTATATTCTTTATAAAAAGAGTACGACAGTGGCAGGATTTGAACCTACGCATCCAGAGGATAATTGATTTCAAGTCAATCGCCTTAGACCACTCGGCCACACTGTCAATCTGAGTACTATTATTATATGAACCTATATATATATATTTATTTATGTATGTATGTATTTTCTGTTTTTATTATATAACTATCATTATATCAACCTTTATACATCTAACTATATATATATAACTATAACTATTCTTTCTTATATTTTATCCTTTCTTTTATATATATATACCTCTACCATATTTTACTTATATACTTATTATCCTTACACTTTTTATACACCTATTATATATATATATATATTATTTATTATATATATTATATCCTTTATATTATATATCATATATCATATCCTTTATACTTTATATACCTTTAATATCTTACTTTATTACTTTATTACTTTATTCCTTTATTCCTTTATTACTTTATTCCTATATTACTTTATTCCTTTATTCCTTTATTACTTTATTCCTATATTCCTTTATTACTTTATTCCTTTATTCCTTTATTACTTAATTATCTACTTACAGTACTCCC
>NW_001861722.1:0-973 GCF_000209125.1 Entamoeba dispar SAW760
TACTTATACTTATACTTATATCCTTTATTATTATATTCCTTTATTACTATATTCCTTTTATACTTTATTCCTTTTATACTTTATTCCTTTTATACTTTATTCCTTTTATACTTTATTCCTTTATTACTATATTACTATATTCTTTTTATACTTTATTCCTTTATTACTTTATTACTTTATTCCTTTTATACAAATACTCTCATGTATGTATATGTATAATATGTATAATATGTATAATATGTATAATATGTATGTATTTCTTTAAAAACAATGCTCTCAGCAGGTTTCGAACCTGCGACCCTGGCGTTATTAGCACCATGCTCTACCGACTGAGCTATGAGAGCTTACTATAACTACTTTATCATATAATCTGTTTACATATTATGTTTATATTATATATATTTCTTTCTATTTATATTATCTATATATTATTATATGTTTATATGTTTATATGTTTATATGACTATACTATTCTATTCTTTAACTATTCCGACTAACTTATTCACTCTTTTATATAACCTTTTATAACTTAAACTTACTTCTTTATTTTTTTTATATGTTATATATATATATTTTATTTATTTTATATCTTATATCCTTTTATATCTTTTATATCACTTTCCAGTGTTTATATGACTATTTATTGTTCTATATATGACTATAGATGCCATACTTTCTTATTATCTTACTATCATACTATCATACTATCATACTATCATACTATCATACTATCTTACTATCTTACTATATGTATCCTCTACTTATACACTAGATATACTATATCTTACTTTATCTATACTTTATGGATACTATATGTATAAAAAGTGAGGGCTAGAGGGATTGAACCACTGACCGGCTGATCTGGAGTCAGCTGCTCTGCCACTGAGCTAAGCCCCCTTCATCTATATTTAATCTATACTATATTCTTTTTATGTACTTCCCTAATATATATATATATATATATATTTATAAC
>NW_001861721.1:0-988 GCF_000209125.1 Entamoeba dispar SAW760
AACATGATGTTTAAACAAGAATAAAAACAAGAAAAAACAAATAATAAGAATATGAACAATACACCACAAAACACTGTTGAAAGTCAAGTAATTGATATTAATGAAATGCCACCAGCAATGATAATACCAAGTAATCCACTAATAGAACAAGCAGCACCTAAGAAAACAAGAAATCAAAAAGATAAAATGAATCAATATATTAAAAGACAAGTGATTGATAATCCAAATGATATTATGGAAGATATTATTTCAGAGAATAAACGATTAAGAAAAGAATTAGAGAAAATAAGAAATTTATATATTCAAGAAATGAAAACAAATGAAGAAATAAGAAATGGACTATTAGAACAAAGACTAGAAGTTTTTCAAACAAACTATTAAATAATTCAATCTTTATAATTTTAGTTTATGGAATTTGATAATTTTGAATATGATGATATAAATGATTATAGAGAAGAAGAAGAAGAAGATGATGATGATATTGGAGAAGAAGAAATAGATAAAGAAATTAAAGAAAGATTAAGTAATATTAAAGGAGAGAATCAAATTAAAAGAGTTCATCGACAAATATTCTTTTATTATAATAGTTTTAATATTATTATAGGGAAACAAGGAGCAGGGAAAACAACATTTATTATGAAAGAATTAGCGAAACTCAACAAAATAGAACACCAATATGAAGCGATTATCTATGTATCACAAAATGCAGGAGAAGATGAAACATTTAAAGAATTAAAAGATTTAATTAAAACACCAATTTATGGAATGAATTATGAAAAATTTATGCCAGCATTAATGCAATATTATAAACAACCACAAGAAAAACATTTATTAATTATATTAGAAGAATGCATCATTTGCATTAATGAAAGAAGATAAAACATGGGGGAGAAATTATTACAAGATTAAGACATTTAAAAACAACTATTATTGTGAATTTACATATTTGGAAAGCATTAAATCCATCATTTAAAACACAAATTGCAAC
>NW_001861720.1:0-1072 GCF_000209125.1 Entamoeba dispar SAW760
GGTAGTGAATACTGAGTTAACAAAATTCAAAGCATAACTGTGCTATAGACGATGGCATCAGAAATCGGTGTGTAAGCTTTAGAGTTTCTTAATCAATACTCTCGGGTATTGAATGAAACGATTTGCTGAGACTTAACCGTAATTTCTATTTAAATTTATATAAAACTTATTTTAAAATGTATTATCAATTCTTTTTTTCATCCTATATTCATTAAAATTATTAAATTTATTTCTTTTTATTCCTTTTATTCTTTTTTAACATTTTAATATAATTAATTATCTTTTCTGTTTTTTCATTAAATTGGTAAAATAAAGTATAATTATTTTAATTTTTTAACAGAATTTTTGTCATATTTTATTTTATGGTTAAATTTTTACTCATTTTTAACATTTTAATATAATTAATTATCTTTCTTTTTTATCATTAAATATTAAATTGGTAAAATAAAGTATAATTATTTTAATTTTTTAACAGAATTTTTGTCATATTTTATTTTATGGTTATTAATATTATCAATTAGTTATTAATATCTCAAAAAATGTCAACGAAAGTATAAAAATTTATAAGGTAAAAGTTGTTCAGAATTGAATTCTAAACAACTTTTTATTTAATGATATTATAATGATTAATTGAACGATTTTTTATTTATTTTTTTAATGTTTGAATTGAAATAGTTTAAATAATAAAATAATATAGTTTTTTAATTTAAAATAGTCTTTAACTTTACTAATTGAATAAATGGATAATTAAATCATTTTCTATAAAAAGTAATAAATATCAAATAACTTTTAGTGTACTAGTAATTGTTATAGTTATTATTAATTCTTGACGCAGTATAGATAAAATAATTTTTAACAATTCATTTTAATGATTAATGAATAAATGGATAATTAAATCATTTTCTATAAAAAGTAATAAATATCAAATAACTTTTAGTGTACTAGTAATTGTTATAGTTATTATTAATTCTTGACGCAGTATAGATAAAATAATTTTTAACAATTCATTCTAACATAATTTATTAATTATTGATAATTAAATCATTTTCTATAAAAAGTAATAAATATCAAA
>NW_001861719.1:0-951 GCF_000209125.1 Entamoeba dispar SAW760
TATTTTTATTAAAGACTATTAAAAAATTATTTAATATCTTTATATCTCATTCTTTAAATTAAATTCTGTTTAACAATTATCTTAATCTGTATTAGTTATTATTCATGATTTATTTATTTTATTTTATCTTCATTATGTATTTCTTTTTAATATTAATCATTATTTTTTTATATTAATATCTCAAAAAATGTCAACGAAAGTATAAAAATTTATAAGGTAAAAGTTGTTCAGAATTGAATTCTAAACAACTCTTTATTTAATGATGTTGTAATGATAAATTGAACGATTTTATTCATCTTTTTAACGTTTGAATTGAAATAGTTTAAATAATAAAATAATATAGTTTTTTAATAGAAAAGATTTTTTGAAAAATGTTGATTTAAAAATAAATAACTTATACTTCATAAAATCTTGATTTAAAAAATGTTATTTCTACAATGAATAACAAAAAATAATCTATAAATAGAACACTATTATTTTAATAATTATTAATATCTCAAATGTACTGCGTCAAGAATTAATAACAACTGCATTTTTTAAGTGCATGATGTAAGGTAATAGATACCTAGTACTTTTTATTAAAATCAAAAAAGTGCACCTTTTTTCAATAAAATTGTTGAACTTGTATCTCATCTACAACCTCACCATTTCTGATAAAACTTTATTTTTTGGAGGTTCCATATAAAGTTACTAGATACCTAGTACTTTTTATTAAAATCAGACGCATTTAACTTCTTTCGTCTAATTTAGACAGAAACATGTCAAAAATTATCTCAGATAGAAAGCGACCAGAATTAATAATTTTTATCTTTTTGTAGAGTGCATATTAATGTGATTAATACTTAGTACTTTTATTAAAATTGACGACATTTAACTTCTTTCATTTGGTTTAGATAAAATAGATAAATTATATCTCAATACATGACGATCACAATTAAAATTTTATCTTTT
>NW_001861718.1:0-761 GCF_000209125.1 Entamoeba dispar SAW760
CATCGAGCTTTTACATCTTAAAATTTTGGTCTAGTGTTAATCCGATGGTTTTTCCTAGCTTTTGTGTAATAAAGGTTCACTTTTCGACGGAATATCAATTTTTTTCGTTCTATTCCTTCTAATTTCAACAAAAAAACGGTAGTTTTTTCAAAAAGGGCATTTTCAAAAATCGTATTTCGAGTAGGGGGGGTCTTTTTGCAATTTTTGTTGAAATTTACCCCGTGTAGAAGGAATTTTCGTTGTTATATAAAACATTTGTATGTTGGGTTTTTGTTATTCTTTTTTGTTATTCTTTTTTGTTATTCACTATTTTTAGGTCATTTTTTGTTATTCTTTTTTGTTATTCAAAGGTAATGCTCAATGATGAAATAATCATGAAAAAATTGTTAAAAAATGAGGTCTTCAGATTACCTCCAAGAACATTTTTTACCTTATAAGTTTTCATTAAAACAACCTTGTTACAGAGATATGATAAAATTGACTCAGTGACAAAAAATATTGACTCTACTCATCTATACGTCCTTCAATACTTTATCTACAAAACAATTATTTTATTTGATATATCAGTATTATAATTATTATTTTATATTATATGAAAAACGATGTATATTTAAGATAAGTCATTTTTTGTGTCTCAAAAAAATCATGATAGAAGTATCATTTTTTATAAATTTTTATTAATAAATCACTTGTTTAAAATTAATATCTGAACAACTTTTACCTTATAAATTTTTATACTTTCGTTGACATTTTTTGAGATA
>NW_001861717.1:0-357 GCF_000209125.1 Entamoeba dispar SAW760
GGTATAAAGGTATAAAGGTATAAAGGTATAACTCTATATAGGTATAAAGGTATAAGAGGAATAGAATAGTATAAAGGTATAAAGGTATAACACTATAACACTATAGTCATATAGTCATATAAAGGTATAACTCTATAAGAATATAAGAATAGAATAGGGTAACACTATAGGAATAATATAAAGATAAAATAGAAAGTCTATATAGGATAAAGATAGAGTAAGAATAATAGAACATAAAAGGTGATATAGATAGTAAATAGTAGATAGTAGGTATAAGGTATAAGGTATAAAGTAATAAGTAATAAGTATAAAAGTATAAAAATAGAAAGGTATAATAGGTATAATAGGTAATAATAG
>NW_001861716.1:0-940 GCF_000209125.1 Entamoeba dispar SAW760
TATTATAAAAATTTATAAAAAATGATACTTCTATCATGATTTTTTTGAGACACAAAAAATGACTTATCTTAAATATACATCGTTTTTCATATAATATAAAATAATAATTATAATACTGATATATCAAATAAAATAATTGTTTTGTAGATAAAGTATTGAAGGACGTATAGATGAGTAGAGTCAATATTTTTTGTCACTGAGTCAATTTTATCATATCTCTGTAACAAGGTTGTTTTAATGAAAACTTATAAGGTAAAAAATGTTCTTGGAGGTAATCTGAAGACCTCATTTTTTAACAATTTTTTCATGATTATTTCATCATTGAGCATTACCTTTGAATAACAAAAAAGAATAACAAAAAATGACCTAAAAATAGTGAATAACAAAAAAGAATAACAAAAAAGAATAACAAAAACCCAACATACAAATGTTTTATATAACAACGAAAATTCCT
This sequence comes from Entamoeba dispar SAW760, assembly GCF_000209125.1. NCBI lineage: Eukaryota > Evosea > Mastigamoebida > Endamoebidae > Entamoeba > Entamoeba dispar. Next base: position 455 of record NW_001861716.1, read on the forward strand.
TCTACACGGGGTAAATTTCAACAAAAATTGCAAAAAGACCCCCCCTACTCGAAATACGATTTTTGAAAATGCCCTTTTTGAAAAAACTACCGTTTTTTTGTTGAAATTAGAAGGAATAGAACGAAAAAAATTGATATTCCGTCGAAAAGTGAACCTTTATTACACAAAAGCTAGGAAAAACCATCGGATTAACACTAGACCAAAATTTTAAGATGGTAAAAGCTCGATTTGCCGAAAAGGATGACGTGGTTACCAACAAATATTCGGCATTTTCGGCGACATGTTTGTATGGATAATCTGAATCGTTTTCTATTTTTAGAAATTTTATAAATTATTTGTATGGATAATCTGAATCGTTTTCTATTTTTAGAATAATTCTATATTGTTTGTATGGATAATCTGAGTCGTTATCTAATTTTAGAAAAACTTTGAAGTTATTAATAAATTTATGAAGTAAAACAATAGTTTTTTCTAATAAATAACTAA
>NW_001861715.1:0-935 GCF_000209125.1 Entamoeba dispar SAW760
TGATGAACGATTTGCTGAGACTTAACCGTAATTTCTATTTAAATTTATATAAAACTTATTTTAAAATGTATTATCAATTCTTTTTTTCATCCTATATTCATTAAAATTATTAAATTTATTTCTTTTTATTCCTTTTATTCTTTTTTAACATTTTAATATAATTAATTATCTTTTCTGTTTTTTCATTAAATTGGTAAAATAAAGTATAATTATTTTAATTTTTTAACAGAATTTTTGTCATATTTTATTTTATGGTTAAATTTTTACTCATTTTTAACATTTTAATATAATTAATTATCTTTCTTTTTTATCATTAAATATTAAATTGGTAAAATAAAGTATAATTATTTTAATTTTTTAACAGAATTTTTGTCATATTTTATTTTATGGTTATTAATATTATCAATTAGTTATTAATATCTCAAAAAATGTCAACGAAAGTATAAAAATTTATAAGGTAAAAGTTGTTCAGAATTGAATTCTAAACAACTTTTTATTTAATGATATTATAATGATTAATTGAACGATTTTTTATTTATTTTTTTAATGTTTGAATTGAAATAGTTTAAATAATAAAATAATATAGTTTTTTAATTTAAAATAGTCTTTAACTTTACTAATTGAATAAATGGATAATTAAATCATTTTCTATAAAAAGTAATAAATATCAAATAACTTTTAGTGTACTAGTAATTGTTATAGTTATTATTAATTCTTGACGCAGTATAGATAAAATAATTTTTAACAATTCATTTTAATGATTAATGAATAAATGGATAATTAAATCATTTTCTATAAAAAGTAATAAATATCAAATAACTTTTAGTGTACTAGTAATTGTTATAGTTATTATTAATTCTTGACGCAGTATAGATAAAATAATTTTTAACAATTCATTCTAACATAATTTATTAATTATGATAATTAAATCATTT
>NW_001861714.1:0-944 GCF_000209125.1 Entamoeba dispar SAW760
CATCTAATTATCTCTTTTAATATAATTTTTCTTTTAGTTACACTCTGAATAATTTAAGACTAGCCTCACACATTGCTGTATTCTTCTAACCTTTTTACAATTATCCATTTTTATCAACTTGGTCTTTTTCTTTTTCATTCGCCATTACTTAAGAAATCATTGTTATTTTTTCTTCCTTCCCTTATTGATATGCTTAAGTTAAGGGAGTCCTCTTACGATACTCAAATCTTTATTTATTAACTCACTTATAGATATCTGGTTAAAGCTCTTTACTTCTTCTCTCTTTTACCCACTAGCTACTTCTCACTTCTACTAATATTTGCTTTTAATATACTCTTTTATTTTGGATATTGAATATCATATATACCTTGAAGTTCATAAGTATACTTTCAAGCATTCAAAGTTTGGATATTCACATTTTATTGTTCCTATCACTTATCGCAATTCATTGCGTTCTTCATCGCACAGGAAACTAAACTATCCAAAGTAATATTTTATTATACTTTTTCTTTCTTCTTATATTCTAATTCCTTTTATTCTTACTTTTATTATTTTCTTTGTAGATTATCTTATTCTATAAATTTCTTGTTTTATTTTAAAAGATTATTTCTTTTCTTTTAATGATCCTTCCGCAGGTTCACCTACGGAAACCTTGTTACGACTTCTCCTTCCTCTAAATAAGGAGATTTAAATCCATTTTTCTATCTATAAGACAGAATCCTAGAATTTCACCTCTTTATTCAATCGGTAGGAGCGACGGGCGGTGTGTACAAAGGGCAGGGACGTATTCATCTCGAGTTAATGACTCGATATTACAAGGAATTCCTCGTTCAAAACAAATAATTCCAATCATTTATCCCTGTCATGTACGTTCTTTTGAGTTTTCCTTAACTATTTCAATCTCGGTACACCACTTACTATCCCTACCTATTAGACATAGCCTA
>NW_001861713.1:0-1009 GCF_000209125.1 Entamoeba dispar SAW760
AGTAGTATATCTAATATATCTAGGATATAATAAGTAATATAAAGTCTAAAAAGCGTATGCTTCCTGTCGGTTCGAACCAACGACCTTTAGAACTTCAGTCTAACGCTGCTACCAGCTGAGCTAAGGAAGCTTACAAGTTAAAGAAGGAAGTAAAAAGTAAAAAGGGAGTATATAAGAAAGTGAAAGTATATAAATAAATAATAGAAATATAAAAAGGGGAAAGAATAAACATAAACATAAACATATATAAAGAAGTAGATAACATAAACATATATATAATAACATAATAACATAATAACATATATATAATAACATAATAACATAATAACATATAAACATAATAACATATAAACATAATAACATATAAACATATAAAGAAGTAGATAATATATACATATATACATATATACAAATAAAGAAATAAACATATACATATATATATATATATAAACATATATAAAGGATAAGAATATAGTTATAGTTATAGTTATAGTTATAGGTATAGTTTTTGTTTTATATAAACATAGATGTATAAATATAAATATATATATAAATAAGAAATATATGATATATAAAGTGATGATATACATAATAAATATATATAATAAGTTTAAAGAAGTAGTTTAAGTATAAAATGGTTTCACCCGGGTTCGATCCGGGGACCCTCACCACGTCAAGATGATGTGATAACCAACTACACCATGAAACCTTTATAAACTGGTAAAAGGTCAAAGGTATATAGATACACTAAGAAAGGTTTATAAAGTAGTAAAAGGTCAAAAGGATATAGTTAGTGATATAAATAAAGTAGATAATGATATATCAAGTGATATAGACAAAGATATATATATATATATATAGATAAAGGATATAGATAGTGATATAGATAAAGGTTTATATATAAATATATATAGATAAGTAAGTAACTAAAGAATAGTGATATATACATATGATAAGATATACATATAATAATAAGTTGGTAGGGGATATAGTGATATAGTTATATACA
>NW_001861712.1:0-971 GCF_000209125.1 Entamoeba dispar SAW760
AAGGAATAAAGAATAAAGTAATAAAGGAATATAGGAATAAAGTAATAAAGGAATAAAGGAATAAAGTAATATAGGAATAAAGTAATAAAGGAATAAAGGAATAAAGTAATAAAGTAATAAAGTAAGATATTAAAGGTATATAAAGTATAAAGGATATGATATATGATATATAATATAAAGGATATAATATATATAATAAATAATATATATATATATATAATAGGTGTATAAAAAGTGTAAGGATAATAAGTATATAAGTAAAATATGGTAGAGGTATATATATATAAAAGAAAGGATAAAATATAAGAAAGAATAGTTATAGTTATATATATATAGTTAGATGTATAAAGGTTGATATAATGATAGTTATATAATAAAAACAGAAAATACATACATACATAAATAAATATATATATATAGGTTCATATAATAATAGTACTCAGATTGACAGTGTGGCCGAGTGGTCTAAGGCGATTGACTTGAAATCAATTATCCTCTGGATGCGTAGGTTCAAATCCTGCCACTGTCGTACTCTTTTTATAAAGAATATAAATAATATAGTAAAAAAGAAATATAATAAATAAAAATAAATATATATAAGAAAGGAATAATATATATTTTATTGTAACAAAAAATAGTATAATAAATAGTCATATATATACTTATAAAAAGAAATATTATAGTATAAAAAGTGAACTCTTCAACGGGGATTCGAACCCCGGTCTTTCACGTGACAGGCGAAGATACTAACCAGCTATACTATTGAAGACTTCTAATAAATTAGTATAAAAATGGGGGGAGTACTGTAAAGTAAGATAATTAAGTAATAAAGGAATAAAGGAATAAAGTAATAAAGGAATATAGGAATAAAGTAATAAAGGAATAAAGGAATAAAGTAATATAGGAATAAAGTAATAAAGGAATAAAGGAATAAAGTAATAAAGTAATAAAGTAAGATATAAAGGTATATA
>NW_001861711.1:0-888 GCF_000209125.1 Entamoeba dispar SAW760
GAGTCTTCATAGTATAGCTGGTTAGTATCTTCGCCTGTCACGTGAAAGACCGGGGTTCGAATCCCCGTTGAAGAGTTCACTTTTTATACTATATATATGTATATATTCTTATTTATTAGTCACTTATACTATTAACTTTATCTATTCCTCTTATATATTATACTTATTATACTTATTATATATATTATATCTATTCTTACTCTATACCTTTATTATATTATTTATATTATATATATTATATATATTTATTATCCTTATTATTTTTATTATTCCACTTCTTATCTATTATATCTATTCTCACTTCTTATACTTACTACTGTTACATCTCTTACATCTCTTACATTTCTTACATTTCTTACATCTCTTACATCTCTTACATCTCTTACATCTCTTACATCTCTTATTCCTCTTACTATACCTACTACTCTTACTACTCTTACTATACCTACTATACCTACTACTCTTACTACTCCTACTTTCCCCCTCCCCTTTATTGTTAATGGGGGTGTAGCTCAGATGGTAGAGCACTCGCTTTGCATGCGAGGGGCAAGGGGATCGATACCCCTCACCTCCATTATTATCTATTATTACCTTTTATTCTTTTATGTTATTTCTTATATATCTTATATTCTCTTTTATATACAGTAGTACTTCCTTATTCTTATTATATTAAAAATTTATGTATATATATATATATATTATTATGTTTATTCTTATTTTATATATGTGTATATGTATATATATATATATTTATGTACCTTATATATATCCATTTATTCTTTTATCTTTTATTAACTTATATCCTTATATTTTTATGTTTAAAACGACCGACTTTCCTTATATTTTTATGAATAAAACGACAATGGCAGGATTCGAACCTACGCTCCA
>NW_001861710.1:0-872 GCF_000209125.1 Entamoeba dispar SAW760
TTAAAATGAAGACATTTTAACGAGTAAGGAAACGAAATGGCGTAAGGACAACAAAAGTAGTAAAGATTTAAAGTAATTTAGATTGAAACTGTCCTTAGTGCAGATCTTGGTGGTAGTAGCAAATACTAAGAAGAGGAAAAAAACATCTTAGAACTGAAGAGGAGAAAGGTTCCTAAACAACATTACTTGGATTAGGGTGAATCGATCCTAAATTACAGATGGAAATCCTTAAGAAATATATAAGTGACATATAGTCAATATAAGGATTGAAAGGGAATAAGATTAATAGTTCTTAATCAAGAGAATTAATGATTAAATCTTAGAAATAAGATTAAATCGAATAAAATGGTAACATATCATGAACTTTAAAATGGAGTGTGAAAATCTACGGAAGAGTTCTCTTTTCTTCTTAACAAAAGTAAACTCCACTGAAATGAATCAATCAGAGAAGTGGAATTTATTGGCTTTGTAAGAAATTCAACATATGATTGAATTGTGGTATTTTTGCAGTCTTCATAAAAATTAAAGGGAATCTTAGCATAAAGCTAATTAAAGAATTCTTTTGCTCGTACTAATAACCGCAACAGGTCTCCAAGAAGCAAAATCTTTAGTTAAATAGAATAACGCAGGTAAGGGAAGTCGGCAACATAGCTCTGTAAGTTAGCAAGAAAGAGTAGCTCTGGTGATTTCCTTGTAAAAGGATTAAAATCGAATCAGAACTTTAAAGGTTAGGGGAATCCGACTGTTTAATAAAAACATAGCATTCTGATAAATCTAAAAGGTTCATTACAGAATGTGATTTCTGCCGCAGTGCTCTGAATGTCAAGGTAATGAAATTTACTTAAGCGCGGGTAACGGCGGGAGTAACTATG
>NW_001861709.1:0-834 GCF_000209125.1 Entamoeba dispar SAW760
TATAAATACACATATAAATACTAATATAAATACACATATAAATACTAATATAAATACTAATATAAATACACATATAAATACGCATATAAATACTAATATAAATACTAATATAAATACTAATATAAATACTAATATAAATACTAATATATATAAAGGTATATATAGGAAAGTGGAATATATATAGACATTACTTAATATAAAAGAGTAAATATAGAAAAGCACATAGAAATGGTACATATATAGATATATAGATATATAATATATATAAGTAATATAAAAATGGTACATATATAGATATATAGATATATAGATATATAGATATAAGGATATAACATATAAGTTAGAAGTGAAAAGTATAATAGTACATAAAGAGGGAATAAGTATAGAAAGGATATAAAAATGGAGATGCGGGGTATCGATCCCCGTGCCCCTCGCATGCTAAGCGAATGCTCTACCATCTGAGCTACATCCCCAACACGGTAATATATAGTATAGGGGGGAGAGTATAAAAGTTAATATAGGTAGTATATAGTATAGGGGGGAGAGTATAAAAGTTAATATAGGTAGTATATAGTATAGTGGGGAGAGTATAAAAGTTAATATATGCATAAGTTATAAAGTGGTAGACTAATATAGTATAGTGGGGAGAGTATAAAAGTTAATATATGCATAAGTTATAAAGTGGTAGAATATTATATACTCATATAGTAATATATAGACAAATACACATATAAATACACATATAAATACACATATAAATACTAATATAAATACACATATAAATACTAATATAAATACTAATATAAATACACATATAAATACACATATAAATAC
>NW_001861708.1:0-830 GCF_000209125.1 Entamoeba dispar SAW760
ATATAATATAAAATAATAATTATAATACTGATATATCAAATAAAATAATTGTTTTGTAGATAAAGTATTGAAGGACGTATAGATGAGTAGAGTCAATATTTTTTGTCACTGAGTCAATTTTATCATATCTCTGTAACAAGGTTGTTTTAATGAAAACTTATAAGGTAAAAAATGTTCTTGGAGGTAATCTGAAGACCTCATTTTTTAACAATTTTTTCATGATTATTTCATCATTTTATTTAACATAATTATGTATGAGAAATGAATTGTTTAGAATTCAATTCTGAACAACTTTTACCTTATAAATTTTTATACTTTCGTTGACGTTTTTTGAGATATTAATATAAAAAAATAATGATTAATATTAAAAAGAAATACATAATGAAGATAAAATAAAATAAATAAATCATGAATAATAACTAATACAGATTAAGATAATTGTTAAACAGAATTTAATTTAAAGAATGAGATATAAAGATATTAAATAATTTTTTAATAGTCTTTAATAAAAATAATCATTCATATCTCAAAAAATGTCAACGAAAGTATAAAAATTTATAAGGTAAAAGTTGTTCAGATATTAATTTTAAACAAGTGATTTATTAATAAAAATTTATAAAAAATGATACTTCTATCATGATTTTTTTGAGACACAAAAAATGACTTATCTTAAATATACATCGTTTTTCATATAATATAAAATAATAATTATAATACTGATATATCAAATAAAATAATTGTTTTGTAGATAAAGTATTGAAGGACGTATAGATGAGTAGAGTCAATATTTTTTGTCACTGAGTCAATTTTATCATATCTCTGTAACAAGG
>NW_001861707.1:0-962 GCF_000209125.1 Entamoeba dispar SAW760
ATATAAAATAAACAGACTAGGAATAATAATAAAAGTACATAGTCATATAATAATATAATAATATAAGAAAATATATGATAGTCATAGTCATAAGTAAGTAGGATAACGGTAGGTTCATATCAAGTAGGATACACCCGTTCCCATCCGAACACGGAAGTAAAGATGCTTAGAGCCTGATCAGTACCATTATGTTCACACAGATGGGAACGTCAGGTAATCTACCTTTTTGTTTTTATATAGAGAGTTTTTTTTTAAATAAAGGAATAAAGGAATAAAGGAATATAGAAATATAGAAATATAGAAATAAAGGAATATAGAAATAAATACATACATAGATATATAAATAAAGATATATATAAATAAATAAATAAAGAAATATATATATATATATAAATAAAGAAATATATATATAATAGAATATAAAGGTTATAGAAGTTGAAAGGGATTAAAGTAAAGTAATCTAGTCAATAAAAAGACGAGCTTGGCAGGGATCGAACCTGCAATCCCCAGATTCGTAGTCTGATGCGTTTCCATTGCGCCACAAGCCCTATAACATTCATAAAATACTGGGAAGATAAAAAAAGGGATATATAAGTTATATAAATGTTATAAGTTATATAAATGTTATAAGTTATATAAATGATATAAGTTATATAAATGATATAAGTTATATAAATGATATAGATATGATATAGATATAGATATAGATATGATATATAAAAGACATAAGAAAGATAAGATATAAAATAAACAGACTAGGAATAATAATAAAAGTACATAGTCATATAATCAATATAATAATATAAGAAAATATATGATAGTCATAGTCATAAGTAAGTAGGATAACGGTAGGTTCATATCAAGTAGGATACACCCGTTCCCATCCGAACACGGAAGTAAAGATGCTTAGAGCCTGATCAGTACCATTATGTTCACACAGATGGGAACGTCAGGTAATCTAC